>NC_046288.1:57107838-57410868 GCF_004115265.2 Rhinolophus ferrumequinum
TTTGCCCGCTTACATGAAGGGAATATTTCATTACAGCAAATGAATCATAGTGATTCTGCAAGAGCTAAATTGACAGTTTCAAAAACCAGCACCCCTTCTTTAGCCACAGCAAAAGCATTATCTATGAACCTAGTTGTCAAAACAATTGTTCTCTGAAACAATTATTTCTTTCTCCAGAAATAAGTAGATGATAGCACTGGTGCACTGATCTTGAATGTTTCATAGGATATAAGGTACAATATCAGGTTTGGTTGGCATTGAATTGGAGCCTAAAAAACACCTTCCCAAGATGGGCTAACATATGTTAATTACCTGGTGATAGTTAAATATTATTGCTGAATTTGAATGTGTGTGCATATACAAATATATATATACACATATACATAGTCATTTTCAATTAAATCTGGAAATCCCAATTTCCCTCTCACACTAGCTAATAATTTTCTAGCTACTTTGCTGTGACCTAACTAAAAAGAACATTATGCACTACCTAGATTTTCGTTTTGCCTTCTAAACTATCTTTCAAACACACGTGATTATCAGGGTTTTCAAACCAAAGAGCAATTGTTACACTATTGTAATGTGTGACTTAGAGATTATACAACTGTGGAAATTCTATAATTCTGGGTGAATATTTCAGTTTTGATAGATACCATAAATGAGATATAGATCAACTGCATACATCCAGCCAGACCTGTGTTTAATGACACAAGAAATTCTTCTCCAACAAAAATGTTTAGGTAGTCTCTTATTTGGGGATTAAAGCTCCAATGATTTCCAATCTCGATTTTGTCACATCCTAGTGAGTTTCCAAAACTGTTAAGTATGTTACAAATTTTTCACATAAAATCTGAAATTAAGTTTGGAAACCCACCTATGCTTTGTAGTGTGAAAATGGAATATGCATACTATAGATTCTCACAGGGGAAAGTTTTGTAGAATCAGGTAATTCTTAAAAGATTTGAAATACTGGACTAGAATCTAAGGGCATGTACACTTTAAGTCTTCACAACTAAAACAATGTTAAAAAAAAAAATCAATCAATGGGATTACTGCCTAGGCCAAACAAAAGCTTGTTATTTTAGGTATAAAACACTTTCAATTTTGAATATTACTTCTAAATCCATTCTCCATATTTCTTTAAGTAGAGCAATTTCCTTTTAAGTGGAAGTAGTTGCATCTTCACATCTATTTGAAAATGAAATTAGGTGGAAATATAATACACTACAGCTGGAAAATGAACAATCCATTTTTCCTCTCCCTAGACAAGGTCACACTGCTGAGCACACTCAAGTTAAGCGTGATACAGAAGTTAAGCCATAAATCCAATGAGACGGGAGACTCTGGCACCCACGCCACAGCAAGGCCCAGTGTCAAAGGGACTCACACTTGATTCTGTCTGTCTCATTGAAAGACTCTCAGTTCTTATTAACAATCTCTCTCTTAAGCAAAAAAAAAAAAAAAATGTGTAGTATTTTACAGACCAGATAAACAAAAGACACTGTCATTTTTAAACCAAAACATATTTAGGGGAAAAAAATGTAAGTGAAACTAATTTGCTACATATGTTTTATACATACAGTACATAAGGGGGTTTCTCTGACGCCATATGGAAAGCATCTGAACTTGTAAGACAATGACCTTCATAAATCACTCTAGGCTCCAACTCCAAATTATGTCTTGTTCCCTCACTCATGGGATAATCACTATATCTCATATAAATTCATTATGTTATATGTGCACAATAATCTATCTCTACCTTTATAAGGAATGATGTCATAATGCACAGGGAAGTTTTTTTGTTTGTTTTGTTTTCTTTTTTTAAAAAAAGGGAACAGTTCTCCCACCAGATAGGCTATCCTATAGTCCTGCTTCTCCAAACACAGAGTTTCATAATGCAGTGTATCCATGCTGCTCAAAGAAAAAGCAAATTAATGGAGAAAGAAATGAACGATCTGAGAACAAAATGTTTTCTGAGCCTACCTGATTTCTTCATCTTCCAAGGTAAATATAAATTAAAATAGCCTTATATCTTTACACATACTTTCCTTTTATATATTTTCCACTCATATCCATCAAAAGGGAATATGTATTCTGCTAGTAATTTTTATCTGTACTGAAACACTAGCAGGTTTTTCTCTAAACAATTGTCTTGCCATAACAGAATTAAGAAAGTATCAAGTTTTTGCCTCTGCTTGATGGAGGAGAAAAAGGAAATAGATATTTTCCACCCTCCAGCCTTTTTTTTTTCTGTAGAAAGTTGTCTTTTATCAACTTCCTTATTGATCCAATCTTTCTTCTATTTTCTTAGTTGAGGAATGCATGTTTATCTGTACCTTATTCACTCACATCACTTGGGGAAATGACTACTGAGTTAAGATGAAGACAACTGCTTGGTCCTGACAGGAAAACCACAAAGTCCTTGTATAAACCTATATAAGGACTATTTTTCAGTCTCTTAAAATTATTTGCCTCTCCTTAATCTAGCTCCGTCCTTCACTCCAGACCACAGATCAAGCATGTAACATAAAGGAATGAAGAGGCCAGGTCTAAGGCCACAATACATACATGTTGAATTAATTAGGTGAACATTAATAGCTGTAGAAAGGGGAGTCATTATGAGAATGACAACCTGGCAAAATTATGCCCCATTTGAAGTGGGCAGCTCTGAAAAATTGTTGCAAGTCTGGATTGCTCTAGGGTGGAAAAAATACTATGTGCACTGAAAAATTTACATTTACAGGTTGATTCAGGCCTGCAAAACAAAAGTAGGCAACCTCTGACTTAAAAGCTAAATTTGCTGAAGGAAGAAAGTATAGTTGGAAATACAGGATCCCAATGAACTCTAACTGCTATCTAATGCTAGGTGTTATAAATATCTAAAGAGATCAGTAAAAACTTACAAAGCAGTGGACTGCAATCACATCAAAAACATGAGTAAAATCTATTTTTAATATTCAAATCTTGCACGAGACTCTCAGGAATAAGGTGTTTGATAATAAATTTATAGTTGAATTTATCTTCTACTATTTTTAAATATTGTGGTAAAGAGATTAAGACATTTATAACATGTAATTATAGACAATATCCTAAAAAGCATGCAAATTCATATAATTAGGTATACATACACATGCACACACATGCAGAGTACTAAATGTAAGGAAATGCCACAAAATCCGATTTTTCTATGATTTTCATTTTGGTTCTTTCCTTGAAAAATAAACTTTCTAAAAAGTAAATGTTTTTAATGCCCCTGTTTTATTCAATTCTTACTGGAAATTAAGCATTATTAGGAAGAAACAAGTTTACACACAAATGCTATACTAAATATTATCTTATAAAGATTTTGATCCTAATATGAAAAATTAAAAACAATACTGTATTATAAAATATCTCTAATGTTTTGTGAATAATTTTACTTTAATACTGAGTATACATTTATAAGATCAGACCATTCAATGCATATAACTATACATATATTTTTCATAACTAATCTCACATTTACTTTGCTTCCACAAATTGCCACCACTTTTAGTCTTTTGATAAAATCATTTCATCTTTCTCCACTTCTAGCTTTTAGGGAATAATAGGGTTCAGAATTACACCCTCATCATAAATAACCAGAAAGCTAGACAAAATAGTGAAACAACTGTTTTCAAACGTGAGCAACAATGCAGGACTGTGGTCCCTGAGGAAAAGGTAAACAAATAAGGCAACCCAACAACTGCACGAGATTTTAACTGGGGACAATTTTTAGGCCATATACTAGGAGGATGCAAATAGAGCCTGAAAGACTTGTTGAATTAAGGAGACAGAAATCAGAGTTCAGAGAAACTAAAAGACAAATAACATATAAAAATATCTTAATAGAACTTCTAGTATAGATATAAAACATACAGTATCTAAAACAAAAATTCCATTGGATGGGATTAAAATCAAATTATACACAGCTGAACAAAAGATGAGTGAACTTGAAGACACACAGTAGAAGGATATAGAAGAGGAATAAAAAGTTCTAAATATCTGTATAAGGCTTCTCTGAGACTTTGGCTGAATTTTTCATTCCTAGAATAAAATACCATGAGCCTAAGAAGAGAATAATTATCAGGGAGCTATATGCTTAACAATTTTCAGAGCACACAGAACTAATAATCATCATGAAGAATTCCACAGTCCTAAGTGAAGAGACATCATTACATACACAGGGAATTGAGTAGAAACCCTCAGAAGGTTATGCCTCAGTAGAGGGGCTTAACTAACCATAGAATAAAATTTACTCTATACTTGTCCTAAAGAGTATAAAAACAAGCCTTGACAGTATTAACCTAATCCAAAGGTACCTTAACTATTTGCCAGAACAAAGTTCAACAATCTTTAAAGATTACAACAAAATCAAGTGGGGAACAATGAGAACTTCACAATATCTAGCATCCAAAAAAGAGAGAGAGAGAGAGAGAGAGAAAGAAAGAAAGAAGAAAAAATTCTAGACATATGACCCATTACAAAAAGAAAAACCAATCAACAGAAACAGAAGCAGACACCACAGAGATGACAGAATTAGCAAACAACACAGTTAAAGTAGTTATTTTCAATATGCTCAAATATGTTAAAGAAGTTATCAACATAATAAGAAAACAAATAACATAAAAATATCTTAATAGAACTTCTAGATATAAAACATACAGTATCTAAAACAAAAATTCCATTAGATGGGATTAAAATCTAATTATACACAGCTGAATAAAAGATGAGTGAACTTGAAGACACACAATAGAAATTATCCAAATGAAATCCAGAGGGGAAAAAAGACTGAAAAAACAAAAATAAAAAGAGTCATATGCACCTTAAGTATAACATCAAATATTTTAACTTATGTATAATTGGAGACACAATTATACAGAAAAGCAGAAGAGGGACAGAAAAAATAATTGAAGAAGTAATGGCTAAAAGTTTTTTTTATAAATTAATGAAAACTACAAATGCACAATTTCTAGAACTGAGAGATTCCAAAAGAGGATAAACACAAAGAAAACTATACCACAGCTCATAATCCAATTGTTGAAAACCAGTGATTAACAGACAATTTTAAAAGCAGCGGAGAAAAAAAAAAGCACATTGCATACAGAGAAACAAAAATTTAAATTATTACAAATTTATTTTTGTAAACTATGCAAGCTAGAAGATAATAGAATGGCATCTTTAAAGTGCTGGGAGGAAAAATCAACCTGGAATTCTATACTCAGCAAACAGAATCTGAGAGAATTTTTTGCTAGTAAACTAATACTGCAAGTAATTGTTAATGGAAGTTATTCAGTCAGAAGAAAAATAATACCAGGTGGAAATTTGGATCTACGCAAATGAATGAAGGATGCCAGAAAAGATTAATATGTGGGTAAGTATAAAAAGACATTTTTCTTACTTTTTAAATTTCTTTAAAGTTAACTGATTATTTAATGAAAAAATAATAACAATGCATCGCATAATTTATAAAATCTATAGAAGTCAAATGATTATAACAGTAACACAAAGGATGAGAGGGGAAATGAAATACACAGTTATAAGCTTCCAACATCACATGTAAATTGAGTTAGTATTTTTAAGGTAAACTGATAAGTTAAAAATACATATTATAAACCTTAGAGCAATTTCTAAAAACTAAAGAGATAGTTAATATGAAAAATAATAGAAATAAACTAAATAAATGGTATACTAAAAAATGAAATTAAAATTCAGGGAAAAAAGGGAGAGTAATAACATATATGCAAGCGAGACAGAGAAAACAAGTAGCAAGATGGATGATTTAAATCAAATTATATCAATAAATGTAAATAATCTAAACTTTCCAATTAAAAGGCAAAGAATGTCAAACTGGATAAAAAAGCAAGACTTGACTATATGTTGTCACCAAGAAACCCACTTTAAATATAAAGATAT
The DNA here is from genome assembly GCF_004115265.2 of Rhinolophus ferrumequinum. NCBI lineage: Eukaryota > Metazoa > Chordata > Mammalia > Chiroptera > Rhinolophidae > Rhinolophus > Rhinolophus ferrumequinum. Next base: position 57,113,773 of record NC_046288.1, read on the forward strand.
ATCCATTCTGAAAGTAAAAGAATGGGAATGGCTATACAATATAAACACTACTCATAAGAAAACTGGAGTGGCTATATTAATATCAGACAAAATAGACTTCATAACAAGGAACTTTACCAGAAATAGAGAGAGCCGTCTCATTACGATAAAGGAGCCAATTCATCCAGAAGACATAACAATTGACAAAACAAGTAGATACAAAATCAATAGAGATACAGATAACAGCTATCTCAAGTTCAGCTTTCTCACTTGTCATTTATTCTGTTGTCTTCCGCCACCTCCCTTGCTTTATTAATTATATCCTCGCTGTCCTGTTTCTTCCATTGCTATGTTACCTCTTTTCTTCTCCTTTAGTCAAAAACAAGTAAAGCCTTTTCCATCCTAAAATAAACTTTCATTGCCCCTACCTCCTTATCTATCTGAGGCCCTTCACCTTTCCTTTCCCTTCATAATCAAGTTTTCTGAAAGTACAGAGTAGTCTGAGCCCTCTGGAGGTCCCATAGGACCCTGGGTCATCTTTGGCTATTCAGACAAAAGCAGGTCCTTCTATCAGAGGATAGAGCAGTGGCCACAGGTAGTGTTCTGGCAGCATTAAGCTGCTGAGAGGGACAAAGCACTTTCCTTTGGATGAGACTAACTGTGGTTCCTATTAGTTACCACCAGATGTGCCCAGCTGGTTCACTCTCCTTTATTCAAAATTTAAGCAAGCATTTGCATAATCACAACAATTGAAAAATTGGTTACAATTTTAGGTCTAGAAGCGTCACTAATTTATTGATATTTTGAGGACCATCTGAAGAGAATTTTACATAGGGGCCTTGAATCAGGGGGGAAAATTAAGCCCCAGGTCCAGAAAGATGTTTCCAGGATTTCATCCAGCTAAACTCTTCACTTTTCAACCTTCACCAATATGACTTCCACTCTCACACCCCCATCAAATCCTTACTGAAACAACTTTCATATCTCAGCAATGGACTCTTAATTGCTAAAACTAATGACTCATTTTCAACCCTCATGGTACTTGACCCCATTTCTAATTTTGACACTATTTAATTATAAAAACATACATCTCTATTAGGTAAGGCAGATTTATCACAAAGATAATGAAGTTTAAGCTTCAAGGCCCTTAACCTACAGAGGATCAACATACTTGGAAGGGCTCTAGTAATCTCTTCACATGATCGTAATATTTTTTACTTGAAAAAGTGAGATATTTGGCTTTAATTAACTAAGACGACTGTCTCTATTCGCCTGACGCCCCCTCATCACACTTCCCTCATATCAGGTGGCATTTGAGCAACTATAGGTATTTTGGGGATCTAGCTAAGGAGAAGTGCAGTTGGAAATATATGTAGTTTCAGTTCAGAAGGATATATGTGTGAGGTTCGCAATCGATTTAATATATAATTAATTGCTAACAAGATTTTACAGACTAGTAAATGGCAGAAATAGGGTTCAAAACAAAGATAGACTGACTCTAGTACTAACAATCTTAACAAAACACTGTATTGTCCAGTGGTCCATCATCAGGCCCCTGACTCCTTAACTCAGCCTGTCCTCAGCCTCTCAGAATTTAGTAGTCTATTTGCAAGTACATTCTAGCATGTGGCACCTTCTCCCTCCTTCTCCAGGCTTTAACACACTTTTCCAGTCTTATCACCTACTACCACCCTGTGTGTTTACTATTCTCTATCCAAATTCATCCCCTTGTCTTTGCTAGACCACATCTTTTTTCATGTACTTCCCTCAGCCTGAAATGGCCTTGCTCAGTCACACCTGTATACACCTGCTGATTTGACAGGAAAATTAATTTCAATGAAAATAACATAACATCCAATGATACACCACTACAATGAGGAAACCGTGACAATCAACTAGTTAATGCATGTTAATTCAGGCAGTTTAAGACTAGTATTTCTTCATGTTATTTATTGCCGTGTAACAAACTATCTTAAAAGATACTAGCGTATAACAGAGTTTTTTTTAATAGGGGTTAAGTATTTGGACTTGCACAACAAGGAAGGCTCATCTCTACAGCACCATGCCTGGGGCCTCAGTTGGAAAAATTCAAATGGCTGGGGGATAGAATTATCAGGAGGATCCTTGACTCACACTTAGCACCTGGGATGGGATGATTTGAAGACTGGGCTCTTCTGGGATTGTCAATCAAAGAACCTACTCCTGGCTTCACCATGTGCTGTGAGCTTCCTTTGAGCATGGCAGCTTCTGTGTAGTTAGACTCCTAACACTGAGACACACAACTCTAGTCTCAAGTATTCCAGTAACGAAGAAGGGAAATGCATGACCTTTCTAACCACACCTCAGAAGTGACATAGCTTCATTTACACTGCAGTCTATTGACTGACACAGACACAAGCCCACCCTGACTCAAGAGGAAGGGACATATAACTCCACCCTCAAGGGAGATGAGTCAAAGAACTTGTGACTGTGTTTTAAAATTACCACAGTAACTACATAGGAATACTTTCAATGCCCTGAAACGTTTGCATTCACATTGAAAGAAATTTTATACAAATTTTTCCAAATTTGACAATAATCCAAAAAATTTATTAGCCATTACCAATAAGGAAAAATAAAGCTGAAAAAGGGGGTCAAACATGTGGTGACTGGAAGGAGAACTGACTCTGGGTGGTGAACACATAATGCAATGTACAGATGATGTAGTACAGAACTGTACACTTGAAACCTATGTAGTTTTGTTGACCCAATAAATTTTAATTAAAAAAGTAATTAAAAGTTTAAAAAGTTCCCAATAATAAAATTCTCAATATAAATTATTGATAATAAAAATTGAACTTTTACCAGCAATCCTAAAGGAAAGTCTGGATTATTTTCCTCTTTCTAGAAAGAAGAGGCAATCAAATAAAAATGCAGTCAAAATGCATTTAAAAAAAAATACTACATAGAAGTGTTTAAGCAATTAACTAATAAAAATGTCATATTCTTTTTCGAGATTTTGTGTTTGCTTGGTTTTTTGGTATTTATTTCCTCCCTGCAAATCAGTATCTACTTTGTACCTAGTTTGTATTAATAATCAAATAAGCTTCAGGCCCCACAGAACCTGGATTCTCCAGGTTTTCTATTTCCATGATATCACCCTTTGCATTCCATTCCCTTGCTCCTTGGACAGTGCCTTCTCACCCTCTACCCATCCTTGTAATATTGGTGAACCCTGGGCTCTGAACAAAATCCTTTTTCGACAATCCATTGCTAGCAATCTCATGCTATTATTTCAATCACCATTTGTAAGCTAATGCCTCCTAAATGTATATATAGTTGGTATATATAACAAGCAGCATGTCTGGAGTGGAACCAAGCATATGACAGCTTTATGTGGTACCCCCTGTCTCTTTAAACCTTCTCCATGTGTGGTGATAGTCTTACCCCTGCCTCTAATGGAAGCTGCAAGTCCTCAAGACTTTTCGGATCCCATGATTGAAATTCAGAAATTAGGATTCTCAGACCAATATCAAATTCACAACTCCAAGCTTGATTGAACTTTAAAACTCTTCCTCTTCCCCTACCTGGGGCCTGCTATGAATTGGTCTTTTGCCTCGGAAAAATAGGCGTGGCTCTCTTATCTTTCCCTGCCACGTATGTCCAAGCAAGGGAAGGAGTAAAGGTAAAAGGGATTGGAAACATGATGGTACCTGTCACTATACAAGGTATCTTCTCACCACCTGGCAGATGTTTACAGCTGGCTCTCTCTCTCACATGTACTTTTACGGGTTCCTCAAAAATTCCCCTATTGGGTCTTGCAAATTGCAACTCCCATAATAATAGGCAATGCCTGTCTTTCTCCTGGCTGTCCCTTCTCCCCTCTCAGCTTCAGTTCCCACAGCCTCTGACTGCTGGGCACGCACTGGCCCAACAGGCTGCTCTCTTGGTCAGGATTTCTTTCTAAAACACACGAGGCTGCCATTCCTACCAGACAGGTTCCACATGCCATGGTCCCTGGAACACCTTCGACCGTCTCTCAGAGGGAAATGCAGCTTCCCAAGTGCAGCTGTCTGCTTGGCTTCTGTGAACAACTCCAGCTTTCTCTGGTTTATGCCAGCCAGCAAGTCCCTATGTCCCTATGTCCCCAGCTTCAGGCCACACACAGAAAGCTCCCCATGGGCTCCCAATGAAGAGCCTCTCGCTGTTCACTGAGTTTAGAAGTAGCTCCCATCCCCAACCACCACTTTGGATAGAGGTGAGAGGAGACTTACAGCACAGCTTTGGCCCCAAACTTTCTCATATAAATCCTCTCTGTTTTCATCTCTGGCTCTTTTCAGATCTTTGAAGTTTTAGCATATGGTCTAGCACCCCTGTGGAATGCAACATGTGCTCTGTCATGAATCTTCAGCTGAAATTTCAGAATGTGCTACAGAGTTCAACACTAAACCGTAACTCTCAACCTTCTTGCCCCTCCATGTTCCCTCATTTAGCGGCCCAATCTAGAAATCTGAATTACCACACGAAAAACCGTTCATCACCACAACTTAACACTTACACCTCAGAAATGTCAACATTTTTTCCCTTGCTTTGGATCACGAACCAATATCCTCTCACCTGAACTATTACAAACTACTGGGGCTCTCTCCTAATTATTTGCTCATTTGGTAAACATCTGTTGATGTATCCACTTCAGACACAAAGATTAAAAATGCTTTTAAAAATCCTTAAAGACTTCATATACTAAGGAAGAAAATGATAAACTGACATTCACAATATATTATAGTTTTATAAATACTTGAGAGTAGGACTTTTTTCTGTTTTGTTCTCTACTGTGCACCTAAGGCTCTAACAGGATTTGGTACATAATAAAAATCAATAAATTAAGGAGTAATGTAGCATTTGGACATGAATGCTACCAGAGCACACAGCCAAGGCCCGTGAATGAGAACTCAGAAGGACACAGAGACCAAGGAACACAGTGCTTCAGCTAGGTTTGAATGCAAGCACCCGTTCCTGGCCCACCAAATAGAATGCACAAAGGCAGAGAAGCACAAAGAGCATGGGACAATTTGGAAACTGCAAATAATTCAGTATGGTGTGTGTTGTAAAGGACGGAAGGAGGAAATTAGGCTAAAGATTTTGACAAGAGTCAGACAATAAAAAACCCATGTCGTGCTAAGGAGTTTGAACTGCAACTTGCAGGGGATAGGGAGTCATCGAAGGGCTTTAAGCAAGCACGTGCCTGATCAGATCTTTCACTGAGCAAGCTTACTCTGAAAGCAAGGCTGAGATTGAATTGGAGAAACTAAGTGTGCAGATAGAGAAGCTGGACCAATAGCAATGATATTTGGGGGTTTTAAATAGTGAAACAGAAAAGATGCTACCCCTTTCTTTCAAAAATTACTCCCGAACCACAAATAGAATGAGAAACTCTTTTTCAACAAACTGTATGTAACTATGAACCACAGTATGTGGCAAAGGCTCCCAGATGCACTGAATGTCACAGTGAGGGACACTCCAAGTGAGATAGACATCTGCAGCAGCACCTCACAAGGCCACAGAGTGATGTTCTCCACCACATTGAACTCTTTGATAATATTTGTTGATGATATCATAGGATTAAAGCTCAGAGGGTTCATTGTACATAAAACTGCATATGTATGTATGTATGTATAGCAAAAAAAAAGTATACAGGTAGATACTTTGGTCAACGTTGCTTAAGCAGTAGTAATCAGAAGTATCTGGATGCTGATGGTAACTACTTTGAGCCCCTCTTGCAATTGCAGAAGTCAAATGTGACTTGTATTCATCTTTCGTTACTGATGTATATTGAGAATTACAATTTTAATACAGTTTTCTTTTCTTAAAATGTGTATACATTTTTTGGCAATACATATATATGTGTGTGTATATATATATATATATATACACACACACACACACACACACACACACATGGTCTCTGATGTAAGCATACAACAACCTTTGTATGCTTTATAATATAGAATTCCAATGTTAAAAAGTAAAGTTTATCCTTTTTCTCATTTAAATAAAGCTATGGCTACCTGCCAGGGACTTTATTGGAAGGACATTGTAGGCTCAGAGAAGGAATGGAAGGCTGAAGGGGCAAGTTCTAACTTTCACTATGATGATAAGCAATAATATGGGAAATAATAAGGGAGAGGATTTCTTGAAAGAAATTCGGGATGCTATTCAGAAAAAAGTCAAGGCAGCTATTATTAATTAAAAAGAGAATCTATCATGTTGGAAAAGGACAGGAATGAAGATTAGTTAGAAGAAATTCTAAGTATGAAATTCATGAGACCATATGCAGGTCCTCAGGATCTCACAGAGAGTCAGACTAATAAGATGTAAACTACAGAAAGCTTGGATCTTTGCCATTACCATAATGGGGTGAGCCAGGAACACCCTGGAGTCCAATGGAGACTGAACTATGCGGGCATCACTCCTAATTTCCTTGCTGATGGAGCCACTAGCTCAAGCTAATTATATTATAATGAGAAAATATACTTGGAAAGGGATATCCTACCCACCCCTCCGAGAAAACAATTGCTCTCCCTATATATAGCCTTTCCTATTTTACTAAAAGTGTCCCCATCCTTCTAGATGTTCAGGCCAAATTTACGGAATCAACCTTGATGTCTCTCACCCTTTCACACCCTGCTGACTATATCTTCAAATTATATCCATAATCTCACCTCTTCTCGTCACCTCCACTGGCTGGCTACCTAGGTCTAAACCAACATTATTTCTCAATTGCAACATCCTCCTAACAGGTCTTTGTGTTTCTATCCTTGTTCCTGCCATGCCCCCTCCCTGGCCCATTCTCAGCACTGCAACCAAAATAATTATTTTAAATTTAAGTCAGAATATGTCTTTCCTCTCCTCCAAACCCTTTAAGCATTTTTCATTTCACCCAAAAGAAATGCCAAATCCTTACAATGGCCTAATGGGTCCTCCACGCTGCTCACCATTCCCTATTCTCTTACCACTATGTCCCTTGCTCACCTTGCTCCCTGTCTCACACACACCAGGGATGTTCCCACCTTGAGGTCTTTGCTCTAGCTGTCCTCTCTGCTTGGAATGCTCTTCCCACAGATATCTGCTTGGCTAACTCCTCACCTCCTTCAAGTCTTTGCTAGAATGTCCTCTTCTCAATGAGGCCCACGCTGACCACCTTACTTAATACTGCAACCAGGCTCCTGCTACTTTTTCTGTCTCCACAGTTCTTATTAATCTATAATATGCTATATTACTTATTGTTAGTATTTATTGTCTCTCTGACCCTACTAGAAATTAAAATCTAGGAGGAGATCTTTGTCTATTTTGTTCACAATGTACCCCAAGAAAAACATTGCAATTATCGTCATACAGATATGATTCTCAAAATATTTGTGGAATGAATAAAATAAACAGCAATAACACATAGAACAATGTGTGGAGAAGTTATTTTAATCTTGGAACAGGGTTTAAGAAAAGGTTGAACAGGGTTTGTCACAGACTAAGGTTTAGAACATGGGTGAAATAAAATGAGTAAAAGGGTTACAGTGAACCTAGGTACTTGAGAACTACAGGGCAAAGTTCAAAGAAAAACCATCCTTTTACAGAAAGGGAATATCTTCGTTTCTATATGAAGGACCTTAGATAAGAGTAATTCTTTCGATCTTTCTCAAGGTAGAGAGGAGTGATGTATCTAATCCATAAATTTTAGGGGGAACAAAAAGAGCGGATGTATTAGTTTCCTAGGACTACAATAAGGAATTACCACAAACATAGTGGCTTAAAGAAACAAAAACGTATTCCCTCACAGTTCTGGAGATCAGAAGTCCAAAATCAAGGTATCAGCAGAGCCACACTACCTCTGAAGGCTCTGGAAGACAATCCTTCCTTGCTTCTTTCAGCTTCTGGTGGCTCCATGTGGTCTTTGGCTTGTGACTACATGATTCCAATTTCTGCCTCCTTCACATGGCCTCATCTCTGTTTCTGTCTTCTCTTCTGCCCTTAATAAGGACACTTGTCACTGGATTTAGAACCCACTTAGGTAATGCAGGATGATCTCACTATCATTAAGGAGGTCCTTATCGTAATCGTCTACAAAGATCCAAATAATATCATATTCACAAATAATATCATATTCGCACATCCCAGGGATTTAGATGTGGACACATCTTTTTGAGGGCCACCATTCAACCCACAACAGTGGGCATCTTTCTCTTAGGATCTCTGCATCTAGATAAAGTGGTTTCTTCCATGAGGGAGACCTATAGTTGTCACTTTGTGCCAATGACAGACTAGCTCCAATAGACTCTCAGAGCCTCAATGTTCATGCTTTATAGATGCTGCCAGGTAAAACAATGTTTTGTTTTTATTGTTTTTTCCAGCAAGGTGTATAATGATTACATGTTAAATGATAAGCAATATAAAAATAGTAATGCAATATTGTACCCTCTTTTTGTGTGCTGTATTTTTCACATATCAATTCAGACTAGCCATATTTCAAGGGCTCGATAGGCACATGTGGCGAGTGGCCTCCATATTGGAAACACAGGCCTAAAGAAATGTCTAGTACATAGTTGATACTGAATAAATATTATTGAATAAATGAATGATTGAACAAAGTATCCTATCTGATAACAATTTCTACACGGAATGAAACCCTCAAGAGAGCCAAAAAGGTGAATCAATAAGGGGATTTGTGCTGACTTGCAAAAAACAATGATAAAAGACCCCTTCACTATCTAGCTCAGAAGATAGAAGGGACTTAACACTTGCAGAATTAGGGCCATGGCAAATATCTCGAATACCATTTTCTTGGAAGGGAAAGCCAAATGTAGTGTGATATCAGCTTGGAATTAAATCATGACCTTAATAGATTTTATTTTTAAAGAATGGCCCTATTTTTATCCATAATTTCTTCTAGATCCGAAGTCACAAAACAGCAGAATCTGACTCCTGTAAATCTATACTCACAAATTTGGAATTAGGAAGAGGCTTAACCCAGCAAACGACTGTAGTCCAGCTGTTGGGCAAGTCCTCATGCTTTACAACTTTTTTATGTTCTAAAAAAACAAACAAACAAAACACATGCAGTTGTCTGGCAGATGCTGGAGAACAGCTTCTGCTCTTAGGCCTCAAATGCACTGGTGCAAATTAAAACATGAAAGGTAGTCCGTGTCTTTACAGCCTTGATTACCACCATGTTCACCCCCTGGGTTCTCGTATGGCCATTTCATAGTTTCCTAAGCCTGGCATGTTTACTTATTGCAGGGAACATGATTGCGTAAATTAAGTTCTCTGACACAAACACACCATTAGCTCATTTTAAATTGGATGATCACTAATCTCTCATAATTTACTGTGCATGAATGCTATAGCACTTCTTGCAGTGCCAAAACAAACTGTCAACAGTTTTAAGATATAGCAGCCCATTAATCTACTTAAACCAAGTCCTGGGATTTCCCCTTCATTAGCATTATGAATGAGGAAGCAGCTTTACTTCCTATACAAGACAGGCCTCTACCTTGAGCAACGTGTTGAACCTGCTTCTCCTTTCAAAATGGCATTTGAAACACAATCTGTTACTGAACTTAGGTTTACCAGCCAAAAGCCTCTCCAGTTCGTATAATAAATTAATACTGAGCCATGTAAAACCATTTCTGCTTTGATATAGCCTTCGGATAAAGGATTTTGGAAGAAACTTCTTATATCTTGAAATAGAAAATTGCCCTTACAAAATTAGCATGTCAAGACCCCGGTATAGACTAACGAACTGTTCAAAAGATTAACTATCAACCCCTGCCCTGCTTTCACATTTGACTTAAGGGAAAATAATTCTTGTTTTTGCACAGCTTAATTTCCCCTGTAAGATCAATGAATGCGTTTACCTCTCATAGCTATTGTAATCAAAACCTTCTTTTAACTCCCCTAAATCCGTCCGTTGATGAAAGATTTGAGAATATAAAGTATTAATTAAACTATCACTAAAATGTCTACATCTTATTGTAACACAATTGTGCCCAAAATAGTCAGCTGCAGGACACCTCTTTGCAAACAGCTCAGAAGGTGGTGGACTGACAAATATTCCTGGGATGGCACTGGGTTTATTTAATGTGATCTTCGTGTTCTTTCACTCTCTGTTTTTGCTTTGAGCCTAAGCCGGTGCCCATACATTAAGTGTTAATGCTCTTTATTATTTAGAAGGCACAATCAGGAAGGCAATCTGACTTTAGAAAACCTTCCTTTAAAACAAAGATGGATCTTAAGCAGTTAGACCCCGTCCAACTTCCATATAAGTGAAAATTCCTTACATATTTTGAGGGAACCTGAACCACTCAAACTATACCTTTCAAATACAACTGTTTTATGGTGAAATTTATCTTTTATCTCCATATGTTTAAATACCTCTTCAAAATGCTTTCCACCATGTTCATTCACTGTTTCCCCTGTGGGCAATTTAGGATTATGTAAGTAATTTTCTGCAGATTTTGTTTTTATTTTTATACTATTTCTAGGTAGGATTTGAAAGCAAATTATTACCTGAAAAGAATAAAAGTGTCTTGCCTAAAACTCGCCAAAGATACAAAGTTCTCTTACAGGCTATTACTTACAGCTGGATATACCATAGAAGCAAAACATCCTATAATAAAGAGGAAATTCAGCACATTTTTGAAATACTTTTCAATCTAGTGGATATCTAGTTTAAATAGATATCTTATGGTATGAAATTTGGACTATAATACTAATTCAACTTTTTGCAGTTTGAGATTTTACTGATTTTTTTCCACTAGAAACAAAACATTTTCAAAGTGTTGGTCATTTCTTTAACAAATAACAGTAATATATAAACATAAATATATTCATATACATATATAAGCTTAGTAGCAAATATCAATAGACTCACTTTACATCAAATACTCTGTTCCCTCCTTTCCTTTTGTCTTTTATACCCTATTCCCGCTCCCTTCCCTCTTTCTCACTTTCTTATTGTGTAGAGTGTTTTAACCTCCAGCAGATTTCACTACTTTCTCAGATTTTGCATCAACAAATATCTAAGAGCTGATGTGGGATTGAGGAGCTTGTAAAATTATAGATTCTCTTTGGTAATCTACAGGAAGAAAGGGGAAGTTTGTAAACATTAATACAACCACACTAATAAACTCTATTCCATATAATTAACAAAGTGTGAGTAGCATTACTTTGAGAGAAAATAGAGATGGAGATGGAGAGTCTGAGAGCATTTCTCTGTAGAAGTTAAATTTGAACTGAATTAGGACCTGAAAGATAAACCATCTTCTGTGTTCCAGATCCTCATAGTTGGAAATACTGGCCCAGTAAACACATGATTAAATGTTGTCAATTGACTAAGAAAATGGCCTTCATAACTTTACTTTCAACATGTCACATTTTCTTTCAGAGTGCCTCCTAGGAATAAAACAAAATCTGACACACTGTTGTTTCACAAACTACCAGACAGACCTGAACTTGTTGCTGATATCTGAACCCTTTGTGACGTTGCTGATATCTGAACACTTTTTACCTATAACAACCTAAAATAGGGAAATGAAAATGCAGCCTCTCCTTACAGTCCATTTATGTGCCTTTCATCTTGACATTTACAGAACTGTCTGTGGAAATTCTCTCCCTTATATAATCTTAATTTAAAAACACCAACTTGTTCCACTGCCAAAGGTATAAGTGTTAAACAGGGTCCTAGATCCCAGAAAGAATTCATAGTTTCCAAAGAAACCTACTTCTCCCACCTGGAAGAGAAATTACATTTTGTTGCCCATTTAAAGTTCAGAGTAATAATTGACACTCAGAAAGTCTGAAAAAGAAAAATGTTCCCTCCAATAATTTTTGCTACTTGTCTCACTCCACTCCCAATATTTTTTTTCTCCTCTATGGGCAGGTTGTAAATGTATACATTAAACAATACAGAGTAACAACTCTAAAATTAACAATATTACCCATTTATTGGTTATCTTACTTTTCTGTTTGGTTATTTTAGGAGAGCTCTAACAACGAAAATAAAAGTATGCACAGATAACAATTCTCCTTACAGGTATATTAGCATGAATTAGCTTACTAAATATATACAAATGAGTATAAAAATGCAAAGATGAGAATGGAAAAGAGTGTTTCTCTTAATGCAATGAATACCTTGATGACTCAGGTAATTCTACAGGTAATTTTGAAGATATTTGCGTGGAAGGAGTTAGCTAACTTGTTAATGCTTCTTAAATTCTAGGTCTTGTTTTATATGTTTGAAAACTGGTCACTAAAAATTGAGATGGTAACTAATTAAAACCGACCACTTCGGTCATGATAGTTATAGCACACACCTAATCTAGTGTGTATAGCAATTAAATGAAGACTAAAGCCGCTTCCTGAAAACAATGACTATGTGACAGAAATGACTGAAATAGTAAGACCTTTTAAAAAAAATACCGGGGATGCCAAAAAAATGTACACAAGTGGACACTTTTGTCAACATTGCTCAAGCAATAGTTTGCCGTAATCAGAAGTGTCCTGACGCTGATGGTAACCACTTTGAGCACCTCTTGTAATTGCAGAAGTCAAACGTGACTTGTATTCATCTTTTGTTACTAGTATATATTGAGTATTACAATTTTAATAGTTTTCCTTTCTTAAAACTTGTGTACATTGTTTTGGCACCCTCTATATATTGCTAGGCCTTCACGTCAGGTGAATCTTTGCCTCAACGCACTTTGAAAACAAGAATATATAATTTTTCTTTGAAGAGAATAATGTTTATTATCCCCATTTACTATCTTCTCAATTAAACACAAGGGCCAGATTCCCACTGGGCAGTGTTTCCAGTTTCCAAAGTCCTGGGTCCTCTTTTACTAATAAGTGCTAATGGCTAGAGTTTGTTGTTTTTTTTTAAGTATTGCCACCTGACAAAAAGAGCACTTTTGCTCTAGGGAAATTTAAGTCTAGAGATAAAAAATAGGCAAATCAAGATAACATGATATTACTATTTATTGGTGTAGTTATTATGTTAACAATTACAGTTAAAGCTGCCACTATTTAGAGCTAATCACGTGCCAGGTAATATGCTAAGAATGTTACAAACATTAATTCATTGTATTCCTCAAATAGGTTTACAATTTTAGTGTTATTTTTTCCTATTTTTCAGGTGACAGAAAAATCTCAAGAAGCTAATGATCTAATCATAAAGCTAGCAAGTAATAAAGCAAAGACATCGAACCACTTTATCATACTGCCTCTTAAATAATATAAATCATTTACTGAGCACCTACTATATATCAGTAACTTACTATATCATATCTTTCCATACTCTACAAAATAGACTTTAATAACCCTACTTTATAGCTGTGGCAATTGAAACTAAGGAAGGTCAGTTATGCTATTTCTTCCATGTCACCATGTGTCTGAAACATGCAAAGGAACAGGTATTTTAAAATCATGGAGCTTGGTTTTTAACACCCATCCTCATCAAAGCCTTATTCATCCATCAGTCATTAGCACATTTAGTTATTCCCACACTTAATCTTACGACCAATCCTTTGGAGATAATTGTTTGTCCCCTGTGATCATTACAAATAGCCCTGATATACAATTACTTATGCTTTGGACTGTTTGATTCTATTGAAATATCTCCAAATGCCTTGGGATTTAAGCTCCCACTTTTACCTCTCATATCATTAACAATTATTAATGTGAGAGCTGGAGTGGCCATTTCAATATAAACAGCCTCCGTGACTGTAAAATTACCAAAGCAAAATTTCCAACTACCAAAGCAGACACGGGCTCTGCTAAGAATAACTCTGATCACAGCCAGATAGAGTCCCTGGAGAGTTTTTGATTTGATATATGATATGGCAGTTCAAGACACTACATTTTTGAGAGTTAACTTATTTATCTCTTCCATGTTCCAAATTTAACTTCTGGTTTTAATTTAAAATCATCATAAACTATTTATAACTTATCAGTAAAATGTACATTTACAGAAAGTCAGTCCTAGGTCATAGAATAATTCTTTGGTTTTGTTTTAGGAGGAAAAATGAGTCCAGAGCATCAATATAAAACACCATTAAATATGTGCACACATCCTTCTCCTCATTCCCTGAATCCCAAAATGGAGAATTTTCTTTCTCTTCTGTTCGCATATTTTATAGTAGGTCCAAATTCAGGTTGACTTTCTGTAAAGGCTTATTGGCTCACACATAGCCTCTCTGCCTAGTGGTCAAGTTACCTTTTTACTGGAAATGGATGTGAATCACATCGTATCCATGGCCCACAGTTAATCCCTCTCTTAGATAAAGTTATATGAAATAGGGAAATTTTAAACCTGAACTCTCTATATGACTAGTTGTGAAACACAGAATTTTTTTTTTTTTTGGTCATTTTTGTTTAACTGACAGATGGTGTACATTACTCTTCCAGAGGCTTACAGCGAGGTCAGAAGAAAAATACTATGCTACATACGATACATTTCCCCAACACTGTAAACTGAATTTTATAACACATAGCGCTTCTCAATTTCTAAAAACCAATTCTACACTCTGGATCACAGAACTTTGGTTTTTAAATTCAAAAATTAATTATGATGGAAAGGAGCAGAGTATAACATAGTTCAGGAATATATATATATATATATATATATATATACACACACACACACACACACACACACATATATGTGTGTATATATATGTATGTATGTATGTATGTATGTGTATATACATACATACATACATATATATATAAACGCTTTGGTCACCGTTGCTCAAGCAGTAGTTCACAGCAATCAGAAGTGTCTGGACGCTGATGGTAACCACTTTGAGTACCTCTTGTAATTGCAGAAGTCAAACGTGACTTGTATTCATCTTTTGTTATCGGTATATATTATTACAATTTTAATACAGTTTTCCTTTCTTAAAATGTGTATATATTTTTTGGCACCATGTATGTGTGTGTGTGTGTGTGTATTTATATATAAAGTATTATATATATATGTTATATATATACTATATATATATATATATAAATTTAAATACTTTAGCCAGAGATAAAGGATAAATTTTGGTAAAATACCTTTTTAGATGGTTTCAAATGTGGTGGAATAGGAGTGTGTTATTTGTTTGTACACAGAAAACTTTAAGGGCCATATGTGTCAAGGATTGGGGACATTTGTGGCAAATATGACAAAAATTGTATCTAGTTCTTATAGATCATACAGTCTATTAAGGAAGATAGACATTAATGAATAATCACAAAATAAATATTTGAAAATAACTGAGAGAATTTAAAGAAACATTTCGGGAACTGTGCGAACATGTAAAGGAAGAACCTGACCTAGTGGGGTTGGGGAGGGGGTCCTGGAGACACAGGGTGGGCTTCCCTGAGGAAGTCTTATGGGAATGGAGTCGCCAACCAGATACAAGGGTGTGGGCAGTGCGGGCACGCATTCTCCAGTGACTTTGTGATAAACTGACAAAGGAAGAGTTTAAATGGCATCCCCAGATCAATTGGTACCTATTTTGGATGCTGCGTAGGGAAAATAATTACAGTCCTGAACCGCCTAACGACATCTCAGTCAACAATGAACCGCATATGCAACAGTGGTCCCAGAAGATTACAATGGAGCTGAATTTCTTGTAATAAATGAAAGGACATATGGCTCAGGAGGACTTTTCTCTTCTCTGACAGGAGCAGTATCTGTGGGGCTTGGCGATAGATCCTTTCTCACTCAGAGAACCGCAGTTTGGAATGCACGCATACATCCCAATCAGTCAGCAACTGACCTGTTTGAGCACAAAGGAGCCTGTCCCCCCAGCACTACATATTCAGAGAGTGCTACAGCCCTCCCAGACCTGGCTTAATAGTTTTCACAGTAATTGCTGTAAATACTTTGTTGAGGACCTAAGATCCTGCATAAGGACACCGGTCCACAGGAGCCACCTTAACAAGGATTGCCATTAACACTTAAGTAAAAGTTTTCTCTGGTAGTGTGGAGCCAGCTTGTCCCTGTATTTTATAAATATTTTCAGGTTGTAATGATATAAAGCATAGATAATTTTATTTTTTCCATCAATTCAATGCCAGAGAGAGAGAGAGAGAGAGAGAGAGAGAGAGAGAGAGAGAGAGAGAGAGACCTCTTTGTGACAGAGAGGATCAATAGAACCAAAAACAAATTTCCAAAGTCAAAATATTGAGCCCTCAGTTCTATTCCCTTCCCATGTTAAACACCCTTTTTTTTTCTTTTTTATGAAAACCACAAAATTCCTAATCTAACCAGTGCTCCAACATGCAATAGTCAAAAGCCCATTGCCATGACAATCTCCTGTGTTTCTTTATCTCTCCACCTTGACTTCTTGTTCTCACTGATCCTCAGGCTACCTTTCACTCCCCGCTGACAGTTACTATTATGGAAACCCACACTTTTGCCAGTTTCTCCTCAACTTTTCCAAACAATCCATCCCTGTTCATGGAGCAGCATTGACAGCTTTGATATTCTATATCTGATCCCATCAGAAGAAAGCAAGGGGAGAGCTAGTGGGACAGTGTTCAGAAGTGTACAGCAGTGTACACAATGTCCTAGGCTTTCACATTCACTCACCACTCACTCACGGACTCACCCAGAGCAACATCCAGTCCTGCAAGCTCCATTCATGGTAAGTGCCCTATGCACGTGTACATTTTTCATGTTTTATACTGTACTTTTTTACTGTCCTTTTCTATGTTTAGATACACAAATGCTTATCATTGTGTTACAGTATTCTATACAGTAGCATGCTGTATTGGCGCATAGCCTAGGAGCAATAGGCTATACCATCTAGCCTAGTATCTTGCCATCGAGGTTTGTGTAAGTGCACTCTCCGACGCTCGTACAATGACGAAATCACCTGACAACACATTTCTCCCAGCATATGCCCATCATTAAGTGACTCGTGACTGTATTCAAAACTCATAACAACAGAAAAGAAACAACTGGCCTCAATTTCATCAGCACTTTTTTACCACTGGTGCTATATTTTCACTAAAAATATAATTCATTCAATCTTTATCATTTGTGCCCAGGGACCGTGTTCCCCCAAAAATAAGACCTAGCTGGACCATCAGCTCTAATGCATCTTTTGGAGCAAACATTAATATAAGATGTGGTATTATATTATATTATATTACATAAGACCTGTTCCTATATTATATTAAAATAAGACAGGGTCTTATATTAATTTTTGCTCCAAAAGACGTATTAGAGCTGATGGTCCAGCTAGGTCTTATTTTAGGGGAAACACAGGATTAATTTATCTTGAAAGACTTTGTTTGACTTTCTTATCCTCCCAGTGGGGACACAACTTGTGTCCTTATTTCCACTGTGCTTGCCATCCCTTCCTCACATGGAATCGCTAGCCCAAGATGATTGAGCCCCTATTTCCTAAGGAGATCACCCCTGCCCCGTGCAAAGGCTTCTCACTAGTGATGAACACTAATTCATCACAAAGGAGCTTTTCCCTGACTACCCACAATAAAAAGCATAAAACCTAAAGAATGAACAAGTGGCCTTTGTGTAAATAGGTCACACCTGTCACATTTTATGTCCCAAGGCTATTAATTCAGTTGGAATTTGCCAACGTAAACACTATTTTATTAAACTGGAAATAGAAACTTGATAATGATACTAGGTCCCCAAAATGAACAAAGGATTACATGTTCCTGTCCATAAAAGAAGTTCAAATGATTGCCAAAAAAAAAAAAAAATCTGTAAACATTGCAAAACATTCATTTGACTTGGAATAGGAACTCAAATGTCTTATTTGAAGTTGCCTCAATCTGACACATTCAACACTTATTTGCATATTCATCTTAATAGCATGTGAGTGGTAAAAAAAAGCAGGTGCCGTATTGCTAAATGCTTGTACTTATTTCCCAAATTAAGAGTATTAAAAACAAAATTTATTTTCTTTCTAGCACAATGGGATTCATAGCCCTTGATTCAATGATAGTATATTGTCTTACTTAGAACTAGGATAGAATAGGTATGTAGGAAATTATCTCTGTAACTTTTAAATGACAAAAAAAGAGAAAAAGATGGAAGCATGCTATTTTAATAGCTGTTCAGTCCACTGAGCATTACCAAATAATTGAAAAAGACTTCTGTTATTTTCTTCCCGATTTCCCTCCAACCACTGAGAAAGAGCACTACCCTTTCTCAATGTTTCCTGGAAATCCCATTCAAGTTTTCAAACTTCATTTTAAGGAGTTTAATCACATTTAATGTTTCTACTTCTTTTCCCACAGTTTTTTGCCCTTTGAATCCCTTACAAGAATCAACTTCTTCATAAAAAACAAAATTTTAAAAAGCACTTTATGCAATGTTTGTAGATTTCACCAAAGTACCCAGATCTCATGAACCAAGAGGAGACCATTGGGATGGTAATCTATTGGCAAACCATTGGCAACCACCTGAAGCCAGGTGTAATTTAGATTTAACAGAAGAATGGGAAGACCTTGGTTTTACCTAAATCTTGAAATGAATCAAACATCCCTGAAGGTAGATCATTTTTCAGATGAACTCTTTTATAGTTATATCTTTCGCATATATCATTTTTTCTGAAACTAGAATAAGATACGTGAAAATATCACAAGAAACACTTTTATTTGTGGTATTTCCAATCCAGTTGGCAGGAGAAAGTAGAGCCACATCATAGGAAAATCTATTCTTATGAGATTTCCACCACAGCTTTGCATGCGCCAGAAAAACCCAGAGAAACATTAAAACTGGAACCTCCAAACCTTTTGCCATTCATCCTTTTTGCCATTCATCCCTCACTGTGGCAACGTGCCCTCTGTCATTTTTGTACACTTTTGATTCTTTAATGGGCAGGTGGATATTACACAAGAGGTACTTCAAGGATCATCCCAACCAAAAAATAGATTTGAAAAATTCAACACAGATCCAAGCCAATTTTACCAATGCAGGTTAAAAGATTTTGGTACTCAGAAAGAGCATGCTTTAGAATGCAAAATGCAAAACTGGAAGCTGCTTTCACCCATTGCTGGAAATAATTGCTGCTTCCCCTGACAATAGTTCAAATACCTTATACAAATGTTTTCTGTGGGTTTTTGTTTTTTGTTTTGTTTTGTTTTATAATCAAGTTTAAATGAGACCTAGTTACCTAAAGTAGAAGGAACACAAAATTGAGCCTTCCCTAGTTTTGGGATTTCCCTCTGATGATTCAGTCTGTGCTTAAGACTATGTGAGTTTGCAAATGAAGGTAAAGAATTTAGATTTAGAGCAGGGTTTATCAACCACAGCACTATGAACATTTGGACCAGATAATTCTTTGTTGAGAAGGACTGTTCTGTGCATTGTAGGATGTTTAACAGCCTTCCCGGCCTCTACCCAATAGAGGCCAGTAGGACTCACCCCAGTTGTAACCATCAAAATGTCTTAAGACATTGTCAAGTGTCTCTGTAGGGGCAAAATTGTTCATGGTTGAGAACCACTGATTTAGAGTATTTTCAACAGGGAATAATGTGATCTTATTTACATTTTATAAAAATAAATTTGGTCACTTTGTAGAGAATTGAGTGTTGGAAGTTACAAGTGAAAATAGGGAGACTAGTTCTAGGAAGGAGATGGTGATGTTTGGAGTTGCACGGTGTCCGTGAAAGTGTTTAATTTATATTAGTGGCTAATATTTGTTCTTAATAACATAATATTCTTCCTGGAATATTCTTCTACCAAAACCTTGCATTGCTGCCTCCTTAACAACATTTAGATCTCTATTCTAACGTCACCACTTCAGAGAGAGCTGCTGTCACCATTTCATCTAACGTAAGTTATGGGTTCCACCCTCATGAATCTCCACCTCATCGCTGTTTTATTTCCGTCTATGTACTTGACACTTTCTGAATTTATCTTGTTCATGTATGTTGTGTGCTCACCTTGGGATGTAGAATGTAGGCTCCAGAAGGATAGGACATTAACCAATCTTAGTCACGCTTCTCGCTAGACCTACAACTCCATCTCAGTCTTCACCACCTGCTGGGCTCAGTTACAAAGTCAAAACACAGGAAAAGAGATGGGTCAAAAAGTTAAATTGCAGAACTGTCAAAAAAAAAAGAAAAGAACATGGGTGAAAGTAGACAATTCAAAACTTAGAGCAGGTAATTTTAGTGCTGCCTTTGTTTAGGGCACTGTTTTCGGTGTTTTCAATGGACTGACTCATTTAATCCTCACACCACCAACACCATCCCCTAAAAAATCACTATGTTAGCACTATTAACCTGACTTTACATACAGGAATGGTAGTACAGAGAGGTTAAGTAATCTGCTGAAGCTCATTGAGGTGCTGAGTGGTGGCAGTAGAATTTAAATATGGGTGTTCTGCCTTCACAGCCTTACTGTCTTAACTACTATGTCCCATGCCAGGCAAAAAGGTGCCTGCTTAGGGACACAGCATGCAGTGAGTCCTCTTTTAATTTTTTCCTCCTTTCTTCTTTCACAATCTTTTGTGTTCTCTTTGAAGTCAATGAAGCTATGAGAATAAAGAAAGTAGAAGAAAAATAATGGACATAAAGGGAAGAGTGAATTGAAAGACTTAGTATGGGGGAGTTATACTGGCTTTTATGTAAACGGAGTACCAAGGCATGCTTAAAATGTATGTGAAACATTTGTGACAACATGGATGGATCTTGAGAGTATAATGCGAAGCGAAATAAGTCAGACAGAAAAAGCAGAGAACCATATGATTTCACTAATGTGTGGTATATAAACCAAAAACAACAAAAGAACAAGACAAACAAATGAGAAACAAGAACTCATAGACACAGACAATAGTTTAGTGGTTACCAGAGGGTAAGGGGGGTGGGGGGTGGGAGATGAGGGTAAGGGGGATCAAATATATGGTGATGGAAGGAGAACTGACTCTGGGTGGTGAACACACAATGGGATTTATAGATGATGTAATACAGAATTGTACACCTGAAGTCTATGTTATTTTACTAACAATTGTCACCCCAATAAATTAAAAAAAAAAAAAACGTATGTGAAAGGAATGATTTCCAACAAATACGAGAAATACTATAGAATGCTATGCCTGGCTCTCGGGCTCTGGTACAAATTTGTCTTGAACGTGATTTATGATGAGATTCTAATCAGGCTTCATGAAATAATCCTTTTTTTAAAATGAGAAGATGAATCCACTTTATCCTGGTTTGCTTTGAAGCAAAGGATCTAATAAATAGTCTTCACTATGTGTTAAAACAAGAATATAAATCCCACACTTGTACAATGACAAATGAATAAATCTCAGTATCCTCCTTTCTCAGGTTCCAGCTTTTCATTCTTACAACAATGAAATAGTATTAGGATGTCCTTATTCCAAGTTTCCAGCAAACGATATCTAAAACACGTGGGCTTATTTGTCAGGACTCATCGTAGCCTCCCTTTATGTTAACAGGAAGCAAGCCTCAAAATCTCTGATCCCTGTAATATTATTATGGCGACGGGAGAAAACCTAGGGAAATAGTTCTTCAACTGTGGTTGTCAGTCTACATATTTTATCTTGCACATGTTGGCAGCAAGTTCGGCCTACCACTCAGAGATAATGTGCATTGAAGCGAACAGATTACTGATGAGAAGACACAGCCTCCTCCTTACACAAACAGCCTCCCAGTTACTGAAGGAATTTGTTCCTGAAAGTTCTATGCTACCTGAACTTCACTAGTGCAGCATAGCAGCTCCCTCAGCACCTTCCTATCCCCATGCCACAGCTTCGGTCAACGTGTCATCTCTCAAATGAACTACCCAAATACCAAGCCTCCCCAAAGGAGGCTGAGTGCTTTCCTCTTAGTTTGCCAATGTGTGCGTGTGAGTGTGTGTGTGTGTGTGTGTGTGTGTGAGAGAGAGAGAGAGAGAGAGAGAGATTTCTAGTACTGATTTTTGAAGTTTTGAATAAGCACGAGATACCTCAGCTAACCCCTCCCTTCAAAAACATATTGCTTCTAGAATTCATCAAATGATAGATTAAAGAAAATATCTGACCAAGGAGACAGATGGAGAACACTATTTCACAGCTAAATAAAATACTTGCAATTTACTATTCTTGCAACTAGAGTACTTCTAAAACAGGGTTGCCCATAAATGTTTTCAAATGGTTACAGGTAAAATGTAAAATGGCTCTTATGCTACAGCCTCCACTTTGACATGAACTTGAATATAATCTAGAAATGCTCTATGCTGAGATATATGTTTGTGTGTGTGTGTATAAATAACTATATATATATGTATAAATATAAACCTATATATACAAATATATATATAAAATATATATACAAAACCACACGTATATATGTATAGGTAAAACATATACAGTCATGTGATTCACTTTTTAAACACTATCATGCTGTTGAAATGAGTTTCATATTTCTGAATATTAAACTGAATTATTTTCATTTCAGATAATCTCTAGTCCTTAGGGAAAGTGGAACCCAACCTCAAAGAAAGAAGTTGCTGTAGATTGAATGTTTGTGTCCCCCACCCAATTCACATGTTGAAACCGTAACCCGCAGAGTGGTGGTGTTTGGGGGCAGGGGTCTTTGGAAGGTGATTAGTGCTTTTATAAAAGGGACCCTGCAGAGCTCCTAGACCCTTCCACCATGTAAGGTTATAATGAGAAGATGGCCATCTATAAGGAAGCAAATCCTCACAAGACACTATATATATATATATATATATATATATATATATATATATATACACACACACATATATATATGTATATATATATAAAATACAGACACACAAAGGATGTATACACATTTTAAGAAAACTGTATTAAAATTGCAATACTCAATATATACTGATAACAAAAGATGAATACAAGTCACGTTTGACTTCTGCAATTACAAGAGATTCTCAAAGTGGTTTCCATCAGCATCCAGACGCTTCTGATTATGGCGAACTACTGCTTGAGCAACGTTGACCAAAGTGTCCACTTGTATACATTTTTTTGGCACCCCAGATGTGTGTGTGTGTGTGTGTGCGCGCGCGTGTATGATTAGAGTGATTTTACAGGCTTTTCTTCTGTAGCACCTGTATGTGTTCCTGACAAACCTTGCATCCTGCAAAATCACTCACTTAAAAAATAGGCTCATGGGGAAAATAGAATGGCATCCCATCATTTAAATTCTATTTAAGTTTGTGAACAGAAGAGTAACAAAAGTAATCACTGTTACCTCATGAGGTAGCTGGCAGAATAATAATGAACAATGAACATAAATATGATCTCAGCAGGACTGCAGGCCGCCCCAGGGGGTGTTAAAAGTGCACCAGAACAGTGGAGTAGTGGTGCAGACACAGAGGGAACTCTGACCACAAGGGCTCAGCATCCTGCAACACTTGGGGTGCTCCTCTCTGAGGAGGGAGCCAAGGTACAAAGGCTCATTTTGAACTTCCTTGAAAATGCTAGAGCTGAAAGGGCTCCTCCTGTCTGCTGAAACTGAGAAAAGGGATTTCCTTTTTTGCTGAAACTTCTGATTCTGCTTCCATTGTTGTGGCTCTTCTTGCTTTCACTTTAACCTGACATTCTTCTGATATTTACCGATTACAGACTTAAGACTGTGTTTTAAGATCACAGGCACAGGAGTCAAACCAACTGGGACTGAACCTTCCCTGAGCAGTCATGGTAAAAGACAGACGCATTCTGTATAAACCTGCCACAACCCTCACCTCAAGGAACTCACAACCCAGCCAGAGCGAGGGTTGCCACACTAGAGCTGATGGTAAATGACAGCTATGAGAATTGAATGAAAACATCACTCCAGACTAAGACTTGACAGGAAAAGGGGAGCTTCTAGGCCAAAAGAAACAGCAAGCCATAATTTTGAATCCCTTCTTTTGTGAGATTTCTGGGGCATAAGGCGAAGAACAGTGAATTTGTATATAATCAGTGACTTCCCTTTAGACAAACTACATAATGTTCCTGGGCCTTTATTAGCAAAATCCTCCTAACATTTTATACTGAAATTAGATAACATGAGATGCTAGATGAGAAAGTGGATTGAGGAAAGGGCTCCACCAAAGCAAATATAAAGCCTAACGTTTATTGAGTACTTTCTAAAGCCCCACACTTGTCAAAGGACTTTAGATATACGTTTCATTTAATCCTCTTTTAGATACATTCTATTAGAAACCTGCATTTCCACAGATAAAAAACTGAGGGAGAAAGAAGTTAAAAAGTTGGCCCAGCTCAAACAGTAAATGGTAAACGCCAGATTCCAGTCCAGGAAGACTGTTAGTACAGGGTTCAGGCTCTTTTTTGTTTAATTTATTAAATTTATTGGGGTGACATTGGTTATTAACATTAGATAGGCTTCAAGTGTACATTTCTATAATACATCATC
Source organism: Rhinolophus ferrumequinum (assembly GCF_004115265.2). Classification (NCBI taxonomy): domain Eukaryota; kingdom Metazoa; phylum Chordata; class Mammalia; order Chiroptera; family Rhinolophidae; genus Rhinolophus; species Rhinolophus ferrumequinum. Next base: position 57,138,154 of record NC_046288.1, read on the forward strand.
TATATATTGCATTGTTCGCAACCCAGAGTCAGTTCTCCTTCTATCACCGTGTATTTGACACTTTTTCCCTCTTCTACCACCGCCTCAGACTCTTAACAGCCACTAGTGTTGTTTCCTGGCAGTACTGGAAACTACAATCACTTAGAAATAACAAAGCTACATTTAAAACTATATTCTCAATTCATTCTTTTTATTACTCAAAGAACATGTCTTTCTAAATATTATGGTTTTCCTGTGTCTACAGCATTAATTCCTGATAGCAGTCATTCTCTCCTGAATTGCTACACTTGCCTTAAATAATTCAAAAGTTAGTTATAACTGAATCAGCTTCCTGAAAGCCAAGCGACAGATGACAAGCACAGGCATTCATGCTTCGTGACTTTCATACATCAGTATTTTGTACAAGGTAACTTTAGCATGTAAAAATTAAAATGCTAACCCACCTTTCACACCCAGAGGGGACCTTTCCTAACTACGTGAGGAAGGATGGCACCAAGGCGTTGTGTGATCAGGTCCATCCTCATCACTGGGATAAAGACTGGGCTGCAGCCATGGTGGCAGAGGGTGCACATGGGCAACCAGCTGAGACGAGAAGCAGCCCCTGGGACCATTGTCTTTCTCATGGCCCTTTGTCAAACCAATGGCACCTCTGGGAGAGTGCATCCATCCCTGCCTTGGCAAAGCAGCTTGAATGCAGACATATCTATCACTCACCTCACTATACAGAACATAACTTTCTTCTTATTCTGTCACCATTAGAACATGAACTTCTTAAGGGCAAGGGCTATAAGCAAGTCACCTTTGCATCCCTAGTACGAGCACAGTGCCTAAGATGAAGTATCTACTCAAGTGTTGAATATATGAACCCTCACACTGTCTGCAATAGAAATATTTATTTTAATATTTACAGTGTTTTCATATGTTATATGTTCGTGAATCACTTGCAGTAATAGCAATAACCAGATAGTAGTATCACTACCCTGAGAGTTTCTATAGATTCATGATGTCTGACATGTTATTGGGAATTATCAACTTCTTGGTTTTTTTTACAGATAAGGCCCAGAGAGGTTAGGTGATTTACCGAATAGCAAGAAGTCTAGCTAGATTTTAAAATTTCCCATCTAGCATTTTATTTTCCTATTACATCATAAACAGGGATGTAATTCATTTTGGCTAAAGAAGATCTTTTGAAATAAAGTCAAATTGGAGACTTGTTATCATTAGAAATGCTCAAAACTCAGAAGCGGACATGTGTATTTGTATGTCTGAGAAGATGCAAGGGGAAGTCTAGTTGGAAGAAAGCAGATTGTGGGAAATAGTCAACAAAGGGAACATAACATATCTGACCCTTGACCTCTCTTTGTATGTTCTAGAGCATCAAAGTGATCTAGCAGGATTATACATAGAAAAGAGCAGGACTTCCCAAAGTCACATGTGTCATGGCATGCTTACATGATAACGGTGGTATGGCAGACACTGATAAATGGGCAAGTCATCTCCAGCCAAGGTGACTGTCCCAGGGGATCCAGCTGCCCTTAGCCACCTTGAGAACTAAGACCAACAGTAGCTCGCACACCTGGAACCCAGGCTTTCCATTTGTTCTACTACGGAGTAGAGGAATATACAGCTCTAAGGAATTGAGACTTGAGTTCAAACTCCAAGAAAACAGAGAGACATTGTTGCACAATAATAATAAACTGGCTGCACAAACCCTCATGAAAGAAAAGTAATCCCACCTCTCATCTGTCACTTCTATCCACTACTGACCAAAACTTTCATTCACACTCAGGAGCCGTTTCCCTATCACTTTAGCACTAAATCTTTCACTTCATAAAAAAGGCTGTATCCTATATGAGGGTATTGGGGTGTTGTTGTTTTTTCTTCTTTTGGTCACATGGAAGAGTTTCTGAACAAGGACATTCTTGCATCAGTCTGAACCCACAGGTAACAATGAGTGATGCAGACCCTTGGCATGCATACCACATATCCCACTGCAAACTTTGTATGGTGTAAGCTGTCCATACTGCAGCGTGAAAACGTCTGTTAGAGTCCCCAGAGCCATGAAGCAGGTAGGGGATTTTAGCAGCCCTGAACATAAGGCAGCTCACAGAAATATGGATTCAACTACAGGAAATAACAGACAGTCACCATTGTAAACTATTTTCTGCCTGGAGCCAACCCGCAAAACTAATGCAATAATAGAGATTCTAAGTTAAAGCTGGAAATTGCTACCCAGGTCAGGCTACTCCCTGGGGCCCAGATAGGATTACGCGGGGTGCATTACGGAACACCACAGCTGGTCTAGGTTTTCATTGTCTCATATAATGAACTTTCACTATTTCCTTTAATAATCCTCACCCCCCCTGCCTTGGATTGGACTGAATTTATCTTTTCCCAATTTCAGTTTTTTATTCCCTCCTTATTTTTGACAGAGCTTAAAAATAAAACCATATCCCTGTGGAATTATACCTAGATTTTTCTTATTTAGCTCTTACCTTCCTCCAGAGTCTTTGTTCCTTTGATACATCAGTCACTTTTCTCAGAAACCTGGCCTTGCTAAATTACCTCAGGTAATTCTGAGACCCAAAATAGATGTATTATAATAGAAAGAACAGTTGATTGGTCAGGGTGCTGGAGCATATACCTGATCTCTATTCCACTATTCACATGTTTATCAAGAGAAAAGAAATTATTTTGGTGCTATATGCCTTGGTTTTCCTGTTTGTAAAATCTGAAATAATACTTTTATGGGTTCTACTTGCCTCCTTGTAACACTGGATTTTCTCCCAAATAAAAACAATTCACTATTAATCTGGTATTGGGAGAATTCAAACTGATTTCTTGCCAGTAGCACAACATTGCATTTTGTCACAACAAATAAAGTACCTGGTATTTTTCACCTTTATACACTCTTTTAACTCCACCAACCCACATTTCTGTGCACCAATCTTGAAGAGTTTGCTATCAATAGTAGGAATTGTTCTGATGCATTTATTTGAGCAATTGATGTGAAACAAATCACCTTACCTAAAGAAAGGGAAAAGAGTATAACGTTTATAGACCTACCCTAACCAAGGAAATGGTATTTCTGTCTATAACGGTTTCAATTTGAGTTTCATTCCATTTGAAGTCAGTTATGAAACAAAAATCTATTAATTTATAATACACAAATCCCCTTAATAGACAGCAAGGCCAGGCTGCAAATCAGGAGCCCTTGACCACTGGAATCTATGGCGATGGCTAATAGACCATCGTGTTCCTTGAAGCAAGATAGACGAGCAGCCAATGAGAGTGTTGCTCAACCTATATCAACGTAAGAGATCAAGAGCTGCTGAGCAAAGCCCAGTATCAACCATCTTATTGGAAAATCAGGATTTCTTACCTGGCTCTGATTCTGAGACAGTTCTCAGAACCACGGCCGGTCAACTGAAATAAGGACAGGTTCTCTTGAGAAAGGATCCCACAGTGCCAAAGCAAGATTATGTAATGTGTATTGCATTATACCCAAAAGTGACTTATGGCCACTTTCCAGGGTAACTATATAGGAGAAAAGGGAATACTCAGATCTTTTGAAAATTACTGGATATAGAATCAGAGCTGACACTGATTCTAGGTGACACAAAACGCCATAAGGATCCCTCTATTAGACTGAGTGTAGTTGGTTCAAAGCATCCATGGATCCACTCCTGGTGATTTCCACATTCTCTGAGTGTATAATCAGAACGGATATATTTAGCAACTATCAGAACCCTCACATTATTTCTCCAACCTGTGGAGTAACAGCTATCAGAGTGGAGTCAAGTGAAGTCCCTGTAGGCAATGTAGTAAATCAAAAGCTATATCACATTCTGTTTGGAATTTTAGACATTGCTATTACCCTCAGACTCAAAAGAGGTAGGGATGTTGTTCCCTGTCATGCTCCCATTCAAATAATCAGGATAGCCGCCCCAAAAGAGAAAGAAAAAAAAAGAGAGATCATTGTAGACTTTTAGACGATAAAAGAAAAGGGTGTCTGAGGAAGAGGCAAGTGAACAGACCTATAGAAGTGAGGACAAACTGTGCAGATTTTGCCTCACATTCATGCTCACAAAAGAGCTTTTATAGCAGAGGAGCCACTGAAGATCCTGAAAAACAAGCTAACTTGACTGGTGGTAAACCAGCTTTTGTCCTTAGCCACCCCTACGCTAGCACAATAGGTTCATAACTAGAGTGGTCATAGTGTCAGGAATAGAGGCAGCACATGGGGCCATCACCTCGGGACCAGCTCAGCAGTTAGGACTGGGGCTTATCCCAACATTCCAATTCCACAAAGGGTTGCAGAATGTTGTTTTGGGTTTTGTTTGTTTTATTTTATTTTTAAGAAATTGTAGCTAACACCCCAGGAGCAACTCTTAATCAGTAAAGAATGACCACTGATGTCTAAATGGCCCAGGATCCTCATCATTTGTAGAAGGATTCCGAGATGTGTTTCACATGGTTTCTTTGTAGAATAATACCGAGTCCTAGTTGCCTAGCATAGTAACCCACTTAACTGATGCATTCTTTATTAAATTTTCTCCCTTCCTTTTCTTACTCCCTATTATTCTTCCTGGGATTACCTCCCTTGTAGACAATCTATTCCCAAATTCTTGTCGAAGGTCTACTTTTCAAATAATACAAGCTAAGACCATATTGATGGTTTAAAACAATCATAATAATGCCTTTTGTAATTTAAAATAAAATACATGGCAACAGTGGCATAAACTTCAATGGCTTGACAAATGAAATGTTCTATGATTTTTACTTTGCCTAAGAAAAGGATAAAATTGTCAACCAAGATTAGACTTTGGTAAGTCAAAGATGCATATTATAATTTATAAGAGGATCACTAAAAATTTAATAAAAGAACGTATATCCTCCAAACTAAAGTGTTATAAAATATAATCCAATAAAGGCAACAAGAAAATAAAAGGAACATAGGACAGGAAAAAAACACTTAAATATATCAGTAATTACATTAAGTGTAAAAGGCCTAAGGCACCAATTAAAAACAGAAATAATTAGACTATACAGAAAAATACATGTGTATGCTCAGTACAAAACACACTGTCTTTGCCTGATGTCCCCAGAAGACATAGCTGAGGCAAAAACTTGTGTGCAGTTTCAGTGGGCAGGAGAGAAAGACAAAGGGTGTGATTCAGAGAAAAAAGAAAATTAAACACTTAAAATAGGAATATAAGTTTGTAATCTGAAGGAAGGGAAAGATTGGTAATGAAAAAAAGCACTAATTTAACAATTTCTGGGGATTTAATGTATAGCATGGTGATTATAATTAATAATACTGTATTACATAGTTGAAGGTTGCTAAGAGAGTATATCTTAAATGTTCTCACCACAAAAACAGAAATGGTATTTATGCAGTAGGATGGAGGTATTAGCTAGAGCTTTGGTGGGAATATTTTACAATATATAAATGCATCATATCAACATATTATACATCTCACCTTACACAATGTTATACGTTAACTATATCTGAAAAAAAAAACTGGGAAAATAAAAATGATTAGAAAATAAATTAAATAAAAAAGAAAAACAAAAAAAGCACTAATGATGAAGGTTAAGATTGATATGATAAACTAGCTCATATTAACATTAAAATTGAGGATATTTATTTATTAAAACACAACCCTACAGAGTTAAAAGGCAAATCATAGGATGAGAAAAAATATTTTTAACATATACCATAGTCAAAAGGTTCATAAGATAATATATAAGCAACTCCTTTAAATCAATGAGAAAAAGACAGACAGAAAACCCAACAGATAACCAAAATAGACAAAAGAACTAAACAGATATTTTTGGAAACAGGATATCCAAATGGTCAATAAACATGTAAAGAAGTATACAACTTCATTGGAATTAGGAAAATGAAAACTAAAATGACATGAACTATCACTGCACAGCCTCCACATGGCTAAAATTTAGACGATTGACAATTCCAAGTTATGGCAAGCAGACAGATCAACAGGAACTCTTTAACAGTGTTCTCAGGCGTATGGTTTAGCCTCCTTGAAAATCATTAATTATCTACTACAATTGAAAATGCATTCTTCGTGAACCTGTTTTACTCCTACCCAAAAGAAATACTTACATATGTGATCCAAGAGACACATATAAGAATCATAGCAGCACTGTATCTATCAACTGTAGAATGAACAAAAAGTTATGGTATATTCATAAATGGAATACTGTTGTAATGAAATGAACAACCTACAACTACACTCTGGAATGATCTTAAAAATATAATATTTAGTGAAAGAGGCCAGATGCAAACTAGTATTTAATCTACAATTCCATTTACATAAAGTTCAAAGAAAGGAAAATTAACTATATTGTTTAGAGATGCATTATTGGATGACCCTCTATAAAGAAAATCAGAGACAATTCCCATAAGTAAGGACAGCAGTTCCCTTTAGGGCAGAAATAGGGTAGCAATTGGATAGAGGGAGAACTTCTTAGGTGCTGTTCTATTTCTTGTGTAGAATCATGGCTACACAGTTTACACATTGTGATAACTAATTGAGCTTTCCATTTATGTTTTGCATACTTTTTTATATCTGCGTCACATTTCATGGGAAAAAAGGTTTTTGAGAAATGCAGCTGTGCAGAACAATCCAGCAAACCACCACTGAGAGAACTAAGGGACTACTTCTCTTTAGTCAATGACCGTGAGGTTAGATTCTTTGGCTTACTCTCTAGTGATAAGCCACAAGTGCATCAAATATTTATATAGAGTGAATAATCTACTTTCTTGCTGTGTGATAAAATTTGATGGACAAATGACAGTTTTTTACCCTTCCTTCCCCTTTTCACTGCATGTCATCACTTTATTACTAAGTATAACTCTGCCTAATAAACATTTCAGTTCTCTTTATCATTAAATTTGCATCGATAACTGCCTAGGAAGGCAGACTTCTTGAACAGTCTGGCTATTGTTTTTGCAATTCTATGAGATATGTTTTGTGAAACTTCTTTTCAAAGCTCCATAACAACCTAATAGCTGTTTTATTCATTCTCAAGCCCATGACTTCACCCTTATAATACACTCTTAAAAATCATGATATCCATTGCTCTAAATCCAATTGTTCTCTTTTTTTTGTATTTTTCATATTCTCTCTCTCCTTGAGGCAATACTTTTTTCATCTCCAATTTTCAAAGCACAAATCAAATTATGCCTCTATTATACTTAAACTCTAATAGTTTCCTACAGAACAAAGAAGAAACTTCTTTAAAAAATGTCTTCAAGGCTCTCCAAATACAAGTTCCAACCTTTCTCCACAACCTCATTTTCTAAGAAAACTATACTGTCTTTCATAAATTCACTCCTAGAAAGAAAGAGAGAGATGTACACACAAACACACACACACACACACACACACACACACAATTATTCCCCAATACACACTTCCCTTACCTCCTATAGACCTGTGTTCAAACTTATTTTGTCCATAATACATAAAACAACACCAGCACCAAAAATGAAAATTAAGTCAAATCTCCCTTACAAGCCTCGATGCAAAATAATAAATATATTAATCAATTAAAAAAAATAATACTTCCTGGAAAAATTAGTTTTAATCCATGAAAATTAGGCAACACTAATTGGTAGGTGTATGCATGTAATTCACAATTACAACAAAAGGGAACAACTCTCAACTTTGAAAGGATCTCCACCCACAACCTATAATACATATCTCAATAAAGACAGACTTAGGCATGGGCGTCCATGATACACTAACACTGAAGTCCACGTCAACTATATTACAATGGAATAAAACCAAAAACATAATAAAGTTATAAACATTTGAAATAAAAAACAATGTAATTATTTATAGATAATATGTTTGCTCATGAAAGATAAGGATCAGCTGAAAGCTTAGAACTAACTAGCAAATTAGTAAGATGGCTAGATATAAGACCAAAATACAAATGTCAATCGCTTTCTTATAAATCTGTAATATCCAACTGTAAAATGAAATGAAGAAAAGTTTATGTACAACAGCAACTAAAAACTTCAGAATATGTAAGAAAAACTCACAAAAAGTATGTAATAGTTATGGGGGGGAAGTGACATTTTACAGAAGTCTGCAAAGTCTTTTAAAGAAGAGCTGAATATCTGATGCATCATGCTCCTGGAGAAATTCAATAATTATAAAGATGACAATTCTCCCTAACATAATAATATTAAAGAAATCTCAATCAAAATAGTAACAAGATATATTATGAAACTTAAAAGCTGGTTCTAAAGTTATATGAAAAAGGAATTAAACAAGAATAAGTAAAAAAAAATTAAAAAGCAGATGAGAGGTTGCTTTAGATGTCAAACACACCCAAAGATAGTGCAAAATTAAACTCAAAATTTAGTGTACACTAAATTACACCATAAAAAGAATCCATGTGTACACAGGAATTATATGTGTAACAAAATTGACATTTCAAATTCAAAGGTAAAAACTTCTTTAAAATGATGTTGTAATAACTAGATATCTTTATGGAAAAATATAATATCATACGGTTCATAAAACAAACTCCATATAAAATAAAGAGCTAAATATGAAGAAAAACATATAAAATAATTTAAAAATACAGAAAACTATCCTTTTGTGCTTTTAAACAGAGAAGGCTTTCCTAAAAACAAAAACGAAAAACAGAATAAAGGAAAAGACAGATTTGACTATCTTAAAACTTCCCAATGAAAAAGGCACAATAAACAAAATTGAATGGCAAGAAACTAACCTAGAGAAAATAATTGCAACACAGATACAAAGACTTAAAAGCTTCTCCAAGTTAATAAAATATGCCAGCCAAGTTTAAAATGAAAAAATGACCAATTGAAATTTCTAAAATGAAAGATATGTCATTAAAGCAATTAAAAATTCTACCAATGTGTCTTCCAACAGCTATCAGAGTTATATGATAACACAGAAAAATTATTCCAAAATTTTAAATATTATCAACAAGATCAAAAAATTAAGAGATCTGTTCTTTGGAAAAGTTAAAAACAATAAAGTTTGCTATTATGTTAGGTACATATTTAAATTTTAAGCATAAAAAAATATAAATGTTAAAATGATAAGTGAACCATCAATATCTGTATTAATTCTGTAGGTATAGTTGTTTATCTAGTGAAAGCAACAAGAATTAATATTAGTCAAGACCAATCCTTTAAATAAAAAGAAAACAAAAAGAAGCCTGAATAAGTTTTAAATGAAAAAATGTTTTATGATTAATAAACTAACAAATACAGTAACTAAAGTTTAAGGAAAGATGCTCAAAAATGATAGAAAATTCTTTGCACATCAATGGGTTAAACTTTTTTTTAAGCGAAAGTTCAGGCACAGTAACAGGTAGACTCTCACTAAAATCATCTTTCAGAACTTGAGATCTTTCAGGTGCCACTGTGATGATTTAAAATGACACAGACCTTACCTATTCTCATACAATATGGTTCTGGAAAGTAACACATTTTTAGATTGTTCATGATCTTATTTTCAAATAAAATTAGTTTGGGTAATATAAAAATATTAGAGTTTTAAGAAAATTCTGATCAAAAGACTTAAAGACTTCTAGAGTATAAGCAAACATCAACATTATTTTATGATCATAAACACTAATGAAATCACTTAGTGTTTCACTTAGCGTGGGGGATATCCAAGCATTTTAACATTTCCAGTTTCTTGAGAACTGTAATTCTGGTCACTAAAGTACCATAATTTTTTCAAAGAATATTTATTGAAAAAACTGAGGATGAAATGTCTGTGTACTTTGTAGTTTTGCCACTGTAGTTCTCAGCCAGCTTTGTCTTGTCTTTTTACCCTAAAACTTTTCAACATAATTATTCTTTTTCCCAAAGGCAAATGTTTTTAGGCAATCTTGTAAATAATCTTACTAGGTGCTGGCTATTTCTAAGAATTAGATTTAACAAAGGAAGTATAAGTGGAGGTCTAGAAAAGAAGTAATTGAGAAGGTGGAGCAGAAAAAAAAATTACTCTTCCTTTAACCAATATTTACGAGTGTGGTTCCTATGCCCAGAACTGTGTGAGAGATAAACTACGTGAGGTTCAGCCTTTCTGTTGTCTTTTTTTTTTTATAGACCTGGCAATCTCAGTGATGAATTAATCACACCATTTTCATTAAATTATTTAACAAATATTTACTACATATTTACTATATCTTGGCATTATTGCTAGTTGTAGAAGATACAATGGCAATAAGATTACAAAGTCCTTGTTAACGTGGAACTTAAGTGTTCTAAGGGAGCTAGCAAGTGTGCAAAAAATAAAATAAAAGCAAGAACATACACTTCAGTGTTTCAATGAATAATCTATGTAAAACTTCTACTGCAGATCCTAGAAGAGGATAAAAACTAGAAAAACATTAGTTTCTTTTTTAAGTTTTGTTCTTAATTTTACGTTGTATAGAAAACCCTTTGAGATATATTAAAATTAAATGGGATCATTTGACAGTCTACAGAACTTTCTGCAGCAAGTGAAGAAGATTGTGTGCATTTGCGCTTGCAGTCAGAGCTCTCCTGAATGGGTAATTGAGGTTCTCCTCTGCTTGGTTCTAGTATCCTCACACAACCCAGCACCCACCACACAACGCTATACAACCAGTAGATATATGATAAATATTTGTCGAATTGAATTAAACCACAGTTAGTTGGAGACAAGGTCCAAGTCTGAGTTAGTTGCAGTGGAATGAAAAGGGCAACACCAAGACTAGTAGGTTGAAGGGAATAGAAGAGGTTAGAGCAGGCTGCCTTGTTGATAGAAACGATCCAGCAGACAGAGAACGACTGATGACATAGGCAAAATGGAAGATAACCAAAGGAATAGACAAACAATGTCAAGAAATATTGTCCAGCATCTCAATTTACCAGCCTCACCCAACTACTTCTAGTTTAACCTTATCCGTGGTCCCAGAATGCAATATCCCTATCCAGGTGAACATGTCTCCCAAGGGTCCCAGAGGAATCTGAACAAAACTGGGTCAAATTCCTCTGCAATTTTTGAATTGAGATGCTGATGGGACAGCTGTGGGAAGCTGAGTTAAAAGGTCACACAGAGTCAGAGCGAAAGTTTGCACCATCACTGGCAAAAGTCCCATGCAAACTGGAATATTGGAGAAACAGAATCAATGAACAGGCCTGTTCACATAGCAGAAGATAGAGCAGATATGCAGAGATGAAAAATGGGAGAGGGAGAAGGAGAAAGAGAGGGAGAGGGAGAGGGAGACGGAGAGATGGGGGAGAGGAGAAAGCAGCCCCGACATTTTCCCATTTTGCTTCTGTTCTCATAAGGCCTAACTGTGATTCATTCTCATACTCCATTGTGTCACAACAATCCCTTATTTGGGCATGACAAATTGTGAGTGGTTTCTGTTCCTTACAACCCAAGAATCCTGGACTCCTGACCAAAAAATAATTCAATGGTAAATTATTTCAGAGTCTGAGTGCTCTAGGACAATACCTCCCAATAGAACTATAACATAAGCCACATATCTAATTTTAAATTATCAGTAGCAACATTTTGAAAGGAAGAAACAGGTGAAATTACTTTAAGAACATAATTTAAGCCAATAGATTAAACATATTTCAACATACAATCAACTTTGAAAAATTAGACATTTTACATTTTTTCATTTTTAAGTCTCCAAAATCCAGTGCAAATTTACACTTACAGTGTATCTCAATGTGGACGTGCCGTATTTTGAATACTTAATAACCGCATGTGGCCAGTGGCTGCCATAATGGGCAGTACAGCTCCAGAAGCTCAGAGAAAGGAAACACCATTGTGCATTCATTAAAAGGGCTTTGGAGAACTGCCCTATCGGAGCAGCGTGGGAGGTGTAGACAAAGAACACGTTAGAGCATCGAGGTGAGAGGAGCCGGGAAAGTGAAGAGATGGAAACTAAAATTAGGATAAACTAATGAGAATAGTGAGGTATTGTACCGACATTATGTAAACCTTTAGCCATTATCCAGAAAACGTTGCTAGATAACCTTGAGTGTGGATTTGCATGTTTTCCTGAAACAGATTTCAATTGGAAAAGTGGAAAGAACATTCCATTTATCACCTTCAGTGAATTTGGAGCCTCTCAAAATCTGTCATTTTGCTATTTGGGAAGACTTTTATGATCATTCTAATTCGACGGCCAAGGATATCTTTTTCATAGACTTAAGAACCCCCAGGAAAAGGGAATAGAGTTATTCCCAAAGTCACCATATTTCTGGAAAAAAGTAGCTGCACCGAGGCTTCAAAATCAGAGGTCTCTCTGATTAATGTGCTCCCCCTCATGACTGCTTCAGGTGAATCCTCAGAAAGTTTTTGGGGACTTTGAATTTGTTTTTTGGAAACTGCTGGTTTTCCTGAACTAGAATCTATAAGGTCCTGTTTTCTCATTTTTCAGGAAGTTAAGAGTCTATGTGATGGAGTGGAGGTGCATAGAAAAACTGTAGCATCTGCCAATGAGAACTGAGCGTGTCTCAATGCTCCAGTGACCAGGTGGCCTCAGGCAATACTGCCTGTGGAGCAGACACTGTCCAGGAGGCGGGGATAGGAACCTGTTAGCTGTCTTTTATCCTCCCAACACCAGACTCAAGTGTCTTCACTTATTAAATGATCAATAAAAATGGAAGGAATTAATACATGAATGAATTGATGCAGCTCTGCCCCTAGAAAAATACAAGCTGCTAGTTGGTATGAGTTTGTTACGGTCTTTTCCTCTGTCGTGCTAAATTCTTGTGGACAGTTGTATGATAACAGACCTACGGTATTATCTGTAAGGGCACTTGAGAAATTTTTTAAAAGGCATAGAGGTCCCTGACTTCCTTCCCAGATCAAGCTGGGTTGGCAGAGGACTCTGGCACTCACCACTTCTTCTGCTGCGGATTGATTCCAGCACCCATACATGCACTAAAATCTGAGCACATTCTTGCCCTCTCTTCTTTTCTCCAGTAACTCCCAAATCACACTTTTGGTTGGTTGTTTTTGACATTGGTTTTCCAAGATCAGGCAGCTGAGGAATCTTTGAATCAGCATAATTTAATGCAGCTTTGCATTCCGTCCAAATCATACTCTGTTCTATTTAACCTTTCCACTACTAGTTCTTTGCTGCGTTTGTTATTACATCATTACATCGCCATGGTACTCCTTTGTAATCATTCACGCCCAGTTGTACTCTCAAAATACACAAGAGAGACCAAGAAAATTGTGGATTTGAAGAGTCTATTCTTTGGCATCAGTCATCACTCCCTAGAAGCCTGCTTATGAGAGAAAGATAGAGCAGCCCAGAGAAGCTATATACCTCTTTATAGGTGGCAGACTTCAGGCAGATGTTAAGAGAGTGGGACCCAAAAAATAAACAATTGTGTTTCATTGTCAACACTGTTTCTGTTCCTATGAAACAAGTTGGACCAAAGTCCTGTGACTCCTAAAGCTTCAATGATTTGCCCCATTTGCATGAGTTCAAAAATAAACAATCTGTGACAACTCTTTAAGCTTAGTAAAAAACTGCAAAATAATTAAGGTGCTGCTATCTGGTGTGCCGAAGTGCATTGATTTTATTTAGGGTGGACTTTTCATTTGTTTTCGGCTTTTTTCACGTTTTGAAACAGACCTATTGCATGTTTTATAGACTCAGTTCCCAGCATCACTTGCAGACCCTGGTGTGGTAATGATTTGGGGATTTCCTAGCACAGTGGCTGAAATGAAGGCTGCTGCACTGTTTTGTTACTTCTTTTGTACTGACTACAGGCACGTTGACCACTACTTATTAGCTCTTTGATCTTTTTTATTTTTCAACATATGGTCAGGATCTTGCCAGTGCCCAGACTGGCAGGCTGAAATTCTGGTAGTCAGGCCCGTGTGATAAATTGCTTTTCTCTGGAAAAGTGAGTGCGATGCAGAGCAAAGACAATGCATATTAAACAGGAAAGAATGTGCTTTCCTGAGTGTCTGTTAACACAGGACTGCTGCCTCTCTAAAGTTAAAGGGCCCCTTAGTTCGAGTCACTTTCTATAAGAGACTTGGAAGTTCTAAGTGTTGCCAAGTACAGTAGAATTTAAAAGCTGTATTGACTTAAGGGAATCTATTTTACAAGTCAAATGTTTAATTGAAACTGCACTTGTTTCTTTTTTTTCCGTTTTACTTGCCTCTTGTTTTTTCTAAAACAATATCCATGTGATATTTCATTCCTTAAGAAATTAAGTCTACATACACACACACCCGTACATTTCAACAAGCCAAGTTTTTCTTAATAACACTTAAAGACGTAATATGTACTTCTGAAGAAAAATCCATCAAGCACTTCTACTTCTGTTAAGCAAGAATATTATTTGTTGAGTTTTCGATATGACTTTATTTAATGCTCTGGAGCGCTAATTTAACAAATCTCAGTCATTGTCTCACCTAAGCTTACTATAATGCTCGTAGTACCTATGTCCAAAGCGGCTCTGGGAACAGTTCTAACCTTTGGACATCAGAGGATAATGTGACAGTTGATGAAAGGTAATAGGATAGTCACCGGGACTCTGACCTATAGCTGGCTGGCCAGAGGAACTGAATCTGAGTCTGATTCTGCTACTTGCTAACCTTACGTAATTCGTTTCCACTTCTCTGCACCTCATTTCTTTATCTGAAAAATAGAAATGATAGCAAACCTATGTCACAGGATTTTTATGAGAACTAAATAAGAATGTGTGAAAATACATAGTTCGTTATGCAATGAAATTCAAACACCTTGAATCTAATAGAAAAAAAAAAAAAAAAACAAGAGGAAGGGGGTGAAAATTCTTATTCCTTCCTTGGTTCGGAATACTTTATCAATTACTCCGCTTGGCTCTACCAAGAGATTTTCAAGATGTTGACATTTTCTCAAAAGTTAGGAATATATTTTATTCCATTTACACTTTGACACTTAACCTTGTTTCTACAACAGAAGCCTCAGGTTTACTTTTGCGCGCCCTCGGGGTACAAACAATCAGGCAGGCCATGTGTCCAGCGCTGTGAAAGCAGTGAACAGGTACTGCCTCATCTCATGGTCCTCCTCCTCTTTTCCTGCAGCCATCACTGCCACCACCAGCCAACATCACTGCTGCACCAAAAGTTCTTCCTCGTCCTATCATCTGTACCACTCAACCTTCCTGCAAGCGCCCCCTCCATCTCCTCTTGTACAGAAGTATCCCACAGAGCAGAAAACAGGACCTTCTATCAACCACTCCTCCCTTTTCTGACTTTCTTTGTTCCCAGTCACCATAATTCAGACCACTGCTACCTAACCCAGGTGATAGCTGTACTCTCTCCAACATCTTTCTCCTTTGCAAAGACCAAGACAGCCCAAGTGCTTGTCTTGATCCTTTATTCCAACTCTGATAGAGAAATCTGTATTCAGAAGTCTGACAAATTACCCAAACAATATCTGCAATTATAGTTGTAAAGAGATCAGTAAGTAGACTTTGAGCAGTGCATGGGATGAAATAGAATGCGATGATGATGTTGGAGATTTGAAAGAATGCTTGTTTTTAAAATTTTGATTGACTTTTTTTGAAGTACTATGCAAACACGTAAGCTCTAGATTTTGGCAACTACTCTGTTCATGTATGGAAAATGAAGATTCTGTTTATCTGTTTAAGGGTGGTGTAAAGATTAACGTGTTAGCATTTTCAGTGCACATTAGAATCTCCAAATTAAAGATGGTATTGCTTTAGCTGCTTCCACAAATAGGCAAATCCTAGCCAGTGTGTCCCCTGGTCGATTCTTCCCAGTGCTCAGATCTCCACCGAAGGGATCTGAACATATAAGGAAGATATTTTAACCCTGAAAGGTGAGATTCCATCTCAACCCTGTTGAAATCCCAGGTTAGCCTCTAGAATAATCCCCTGAGACTAGTTTCCTCTGAAATTACAAAAACAAAAGAAGGAGGGTGGAATTTACCTGAAGGAACTTGGAATGTTTGGAAAAGTACTCACGAATATCAATATCACAGCCTCTTCAGTTTACTAAACCATGTATGCATTATGTTGCTGCATTTTATAGCAAGAATGAAAGCCAATCGCAGTTGGCTTTCTCCTGCCAAAAACAGTTTTCCATACGTCAAGCTCCCACCAACATTAAGTCCAGTTACCACTATTTCTCACTGAACAACTTTCAGTGAATACATTAAGGAGAGGCAGACTAGGGGCACTGTTCACCTTCCACAGAAATCTTGGGCGAGGTTCTCACCCTCTCCACAACCTCTGTCTCTCCTGAGACTCATGTGATATCAGTCTCCAGGACTGAATTGTTATTACAGTCTCTCACCTGGATACAGGAGTGTTTTTGTTGTAGTCACATTGCACTGTTAAGATAGTAATAAAGGTTGGTTGCTAAGAGAATTTGAAAGGAAAAGATTTCCAAAGCAGATTTTAAGGACATTCTTGGTTTCTTAAATCACCACGATGGAATAGCATATTTAACAGATGGCAAGAATCTTTTCACTGGCACTAACGTTTCACTGGTCTCAGTTTTGTTCCTTCAGGGCAGCAGCTTGATCTACACTCAACGTTTCCCTTTCTAGGGGTAACTCTTCCAGGAAAAGTAATCTATGTATTTATTTGAATATATTTATGTCAAGAAATTACTTTCCACTTTTGTGACATGCACGTCAAAGTGAAGCAAAAGGAAGTGAAGCAATCAGCTCCAAATGGGGTGGGTACCCTTGTTCGTGTTCATTTTATATGAATGCTTCAGATTTTAAGCAGTATGAAGAAAAGTCCAGATTATGGTATTGTTTCCCCAAGATGAAAAAGTGGTGACTTATAAGACAATAGTCACGTCAGATGGAATCATGAAAATGTGACTCTTATAAGAACTTCCTAAAATGAGGTACATGTTTAATTGTTTTACTTTGGTTGCTTTTGTTTGATGGTTTGTATTTAAGCACACAAGTCAGGACACCGATGGGAAAAAAAGGAGACTTTGAATGTCTTTAACGCACTACTGAAATGGCCTCATGAAATACAGCAAACTCATGTCTAAATGGAAAATGGCATCACCTCCAGGTCAGCACTTGTTAGTTTCCAAAGTGCCGCTTTCAATTTCCATTTGCAATCTGACCTTCTAGAAAAGGAGGTCACTGTGTGTAACACAAACAAAATGGGCTTGGTTCATGGGCCTGGTCAACACCTGTGTCTCTGCTTTCATGCGCTCTTTTAGATCTCCAATGTGAAGACAGGTCTGTGCAATGTTTGAGATAGTCAAAGCGATCATTCCATGGACTCTGGCCTCTTTTGAGCCTCACTCAAGTGTCCACTCTTGTTCACCTGGAGAAATCACGTGCTATATCCAATTGGAATCCAAATGATTTTTTTATGCTTGCATGTTTGAGTTGATGATGAATATATTTTAAACCACAAGTTCCTGTTAAATACATTGATATGATTCATAAATAAAATATAATCTAAAAGCATAAAATTTTAAATCTCTACAATTCAATCACATATTTGAAATCAGTATAAGTGGATCACACACACACCCATTTGCCTTTGAAGAATAATGTAATGATTGTGGTTCTTTTTCGCTTAAGTTTTCTAAATAGGTGTTCTGCAAGGTGGTTGCTTGTGAGATCTCTACCACATATGTTGTTAAGTTCCCAAAGAAAGCAAAGAAATGAGATTCAGAATTACTTTCTCACGTCTGATTTTGCAGTTCAACCACTTTAGAAAGGAGAAGCAGACGTAAGCTGATGCCAGGCTGGGCCTCAATCATTGTGAACTACAGAGAGCGCAACCACTGGCAGGACCATTCAAGAAGCAGGAATCAATGAGGTTGACTCTGAGGTCTAGGATTCTAATTTTCAGTGGCCAGGAAACCGAGCTCACCAAAGGCTACTTTGACGTGAGGGGACATCTTGATGTTCAGTACATGCTGCCATCGTGCTCCTCATTGCCACTTTATCATCATTGCTCCCCACCACCACAGGGCCACTTAATCCTTGGTACTTAATGACTCGATAATAATGGTCAGTAGAATATATTTCAAGGTCGTGATATGAAGTCTTTGTTATGAAGTTTTCCATACTTCCCCTCATTTCTTCCTTACCTAAGAGCAACATCATTTGTTTCCTTCAGCTTACCTTACAAAATATCTCATTAGGCAGTGATTGCAGCAAAAGAGTAACTTTTCCCATATTCTTCAAACAAAATCTGGCGATTTTTCAGCCTTAAAGTTTGTCTTAGTCTTCTCAGATTGCCATAACAAAATACCATAAACGGGTGGCTTAAACAACAGAAATTTATTTTCTCACAGTTCTGGAGGGGAGAATTCCAAGGTCAAACACTGGCAAGGTTTAGTTTCTAGTGAGAACTCTCTTCCCAGTGTGTAAATGGTTGCCTTCTTGCTGCATTCTTCATATGGCCTTTTATCTGAGCACTGCCATGGAGATGTGGAGGTGGGGAGGAGGAGCTCTCTGCTGTCTCTTCTTATAAGGACACTAACCCTATAGGATAAGGGTCCCACCACTATGACCCCATTTAACCTTAATCACTTCCTTACTCCAAACACAGTCACACATGGGTTTAGGGC
Source organism: Rhinolophus ferrumequinum (assembly GCF_004115265.2). Lineage (NCBI taxonomy): Eukaryota > Metazoa > Chordata > Mammalia > Chiroptera > Rhinolophidae > Rhinolophus > Rhinolophus ferrumequinum. The sequence goes on from NC_046288.1 coordinate 57,156,756, forward strand.
TTCAACACACGAATTTGAGGGTGACATATACATGTTATGGACTCATAAAAAAATCACTCAGAGAAAATCTCTTCTCTTGATATGCTGGCTAGAATCTTTACTCATAGGTATAACACCTCCCTACCCTTATATTCTGACGCAGCTCTCAGGTATACAAATTATTATATCAAATGGAAAGGCACACGAGAGCCACCATCCTAGATAAATATTTCCTAAACTATAATACATGAAATACGAATAAAGGTTAATCAAAAGAATGGTTTTGGAGCTGTCAAAAAGTCAACAACAAAGAATCCTCAAGGCAGCCAGGGAAAAGAAGACGGTAACCTACAACAGAAAGCCCATTAGAATATCATCATATTTTTCATCAGAAACTCTACAAGACAGGAGGAAGAGGAACCAAATATTCAAACTATTGAAAGAGACAAATTATGAGCCAAGAATAATATATCTAGCAAAGATATCCTTTAGGAGGAATAAAGACATTTCCAGACATACAGAAGCTGAGGGAATTTTCTAACACATGACCTGCACTACAAGAAATACTGAAGGAGGATATTCGACCAGCATCAATAGGGAGAATTTGTGGCAACCAAAACGTAAAATGGGGGAGAGTAAAGGCCTGAACCAGAATATGGGAATGGAGAAAGTAAGCATGCTGAAGAAAATGGAATACTCTAAATATCAAACTTTCTTTTACATAAACTTAATGGTAAACACTTACAAATCCAGAACTGAAATATATAACGTAATAAAAGAGGAACAGAGGGAGAAAATCATGGAATACCAACACAAAAAAATTATAGACAACAACAAAAAGGCAAAGAAACAATGGAAACACAGTCTTACCAGAAAACTAAAGATAGAATGATAGGAAATCCTCACATATTAATAATCACCCTAAATGTAAAGGAACTGAACTCACCAATAAAAAGGCACAGAGTAGCAGATTGGATCAAAAACCTAAACCCAACCAATATGCTGCCTCCAAGAGACGCATCTCAGCTACAAGGACAAACATAGACTCTTAGTGAAACGGTGGAAACTGACACTCCAAACAAATGGTATCCAGAGAAAATCAGATGTATCCCTACTGATATAAGATGAAATAGATTTCAGAATAAAAAAGGTAACAAGAGACAGAGATAACCATTTCATAATGTCCATAAAGGGGACTATACAACAAGACATAACAGTCATCAATATTTATGCCCGCAATCAGGGAGCACCGAAATATACCAAGCAACTACTAACAGAACTAAAGGGAGAAATTGACCAAAACACAATTATAGTAGGGGACCTAAATACATCATTGACAGCTATGGATAGATCATCCAAACAGAAAATAAATAAAGAAATAGCAGCCCTAAATAACACATTAGATGAAATGAACATAATTGACATTTATAGAGCACTTCATCCTAAAACATCAGACTACACATTTTTTTCTAGTGTACATGGAACATTCTCAAGGATAAACCATGTATTGGGGCATAAAACTAGCCTCAACAAATTTAAGAAGATTGAAATCATACCAAGCATATTCTATGATCACAAGGATTTGAAATGGATATCAACTGCAAAAAGAAAGCAGGAAAAACCACAAATACATGGAGATCAAACAACATACTTTTAAAGAATGACCAGGTCAAAGAAGAAATAACAGGAGAGATCAAAAGATACATAGAAACAAATGAGAATACATCTTTCCAAAATTTTGGGAATACAGCGAAAGCAGTTTTAAGAGGGAAATTTATATTATTACAGGCCTATCTCAAGAAACAAGAAAAATCCCAAATAAATAACCTCATGTTACACCTTAAAGAACTAGAAAAAGAATAACATATGAAACCCAAGGTCAGCAGAAGAAAGGAAACAATAAAAATCAGAGCAGAGCTAAATGAAACAGAGTACAAAAAGACAATAGAAACAATTAATGTGACAAAGAGATGGTTCTTTGAAAAGATTAATAAAATTGACTGACAAACCCTTGGCTAGGCTCACTAAGATAAAGAGAGAGAAGACACTAATAAACAAAATCAGAAATGAAAAAGGGGAAGTTATCACGGATGCCACAGAAATACAAAGGATCATCGAAGAACACTATGAAGGACTATCTGCCATAAAATTCAATAACCTAGAAAAAAATGGACAAGTTCTTAGAAACACATAGCCTTCCTAGGCTGAATCACAAAGAACTGGAAAATATAAGTAGACCGATCACCAGTAAAGAAATTGAATCAGTCATCCAAAACCTTCCCAAAAGCAAAAGTCCAGGACCAGATGGCTTCACTTGTGAATTCTACCAAATCTTCAAAGAAGATCTAATATCTGTCCTACTCAAACTCTTTTAAAAAATTGAAGAAGAGACAATACTCCTTAACTCATTTTATGAGGCCAACATTACCCTGATACCAAAATCTAGTAAGCATAACACAAAAAAAGTAACCTACAATCCAATATCTCTGATGAATACAGATGCAAAAATCCTAAACAAAATTCTAGCAAATCGAATGTAACAAATACATTAAAAGATTATTCCTCACGACCAAGTGGGGTTCATCCCCGGGGCACAAGGATGATTCAACATACGGAAATCCATCAATGTGATACATCACATAAACAAAATAAGGGACAAAAATCATATGATAATATCAATTGATGCAGAAAAAACATTTGACAAGATACAACATCCATTTATGATTAAAACACTTAATAAAATAGATATAGAAGGAAAATACTTAACATAATGAAGACCAAATATGACAAACCCTCAGCTAATATCATAATTAACAGTGAAAAATTGAAGCCCTTTGCTCTACATTCAGGAAAACGACAGGGCTGTCCCCTATCACCTCTGCTTTTCAATATAGTGTTGGAAGTCCTCGCCAGAACAATCAGGCAAGAGAAAGAAATAAAAGGCATCCAAATTGGGAATGAAGAAGTTAAATTGTCACTCTTTGCAGATGACATGATACTACATATAGAAAACCCTAAAGATTCCACCAAAAAGCTATTAGAAACAACAAACGAATACAGTAAAGTCACTGGCTACAAAATCAACGTACAAAAGTCTATTGCATTCCTATATACTAACAATGAAATCTCAGAAAAAGAAATTTTAAAAAAATCCTTTTGCAATTGCAACAGAAAGAATAAAATACCTAGGAATAAACTTAACCAAGGATATGAAAGACCTATATGCTGAAAACTATAAGACATTTTTAAAAGAAATTGAAGAAGACACAAAGAAATGGAAAGACATTCCATGCTCATGGATTGGAAGAATCAACATAGTTAAAATGGCCATATTACCCAAAGCAATATACAGATTAAATGCAATCCCCATCAAAATCCCAATGGCATTTTTTAAAGAAATAGAGCAAAAAAATCATCAGATTTGTTTGAAACCACAAAAGACCCTGAATAGCCAAAGCAATCTTAAGAAAAAAGAACAATGCTCGAGGTATCACACTCCCTGACATTAGCTTGTACTACCGGGCAACAATAATCAAAACAGCATGGTATTGGCAGAAAAACAGACACATAGACCAGTGGAATAGAATAGAGAACTCTATTGTTGGTGGGAATGCAGACTGGTGCAGCCACTATGGAAGGTAGTGTGGAGGTTCCTCAAAAAAGTAAGAACAGAATTACCATATGACCCAGCAATTCCTCTCCTGGGTATCTACCAAAAAAATCTGAAAACATTTATCTATAAAAACAAGTGTGCTCCAATGTTCATGGCAGCTTTATTTACGGTGGCCAAGACATGGAAACAACCTTAGATAGATGAATGGATAAAGTAGTTGTGGTATATATACACAATGGATTACTATTTGGCAGTAAGAAAAGATGAACTAGGACTATTTGTCAAAACATGGATGGATCTTGAGATTATAATGCTAAGCAAAATAAGTCAGACAGAAAAAGTAGAGAACAATATGATTTCACTGATATGTGGTATATAAACCAAAAACAACAAAAGAACAAGACAAACAAATGAGAAACAAAAACTCATAGACACAGACAATATTTTAGTGTTTACCAGAGGGTAAGGATGGAGGGGGATGGTAGATGAGGGTAAAGGGGATCAAGTATATGGTGATGAAAGGAGAACTGACTCTGGATGGTGAACATACAATGCGATTTATAGATGATATAACACAGAATTGTATACCTGAAATCTATGTAACTTTACTAACAATTGTCACCCCAATAAACTTTAATTTAAAAAAAAAAATGGTTCTTGGTTCAAATAAATTTAAAAAATGCAACAGGCTATTTTTCTCCTTTGGTTAGTTACAGGACACATTAAAGCTTGAAAGATTCTGAGAAGTCTTACAGCAAAGAAACCTACTTCATTTCATGTAATACATTTCCCAATTTTTTTGAACAAAGAATCCACAGTACATAGTTAGGAAAATGGTATCCTTAATCAATCTAATTAAAAGAGTTTGTAAAGTTTCCTCACTAGAAATTTCTTAAAGGATTATTTCCCTAAAATTTTGTAACCAAATTTCTATAGCATTGCAGAAGCTCTTCTGTAGTTAAGAGAAGCAACATGGGCATAGAAATTAAGCACAAACTAAAGGATTAAGGATTTGAATTCTATTCCTGGTTCTGCTATCTACTTGTTCACTTTTTTCATCTTTTTTCTTTGCAGTTATCTATAACAAGTAGAATTATTTTGTACTACGGTTGTTAAACATATTGAAATTATGAATGCCCTCTATGAAAAATAAACTACAATGGACACATGATTAGGGTTACCTAATTCATCCTTTTTTTTTTGCAAGAATGTAAAATAAAAGGAACTATTCTTAGTAAGATAATCTATGCATTCAGAAAACAAACATTTCTGATGTTTTTCCTGTCTCTCAGATAAATTATAGTTTCAAGATTTTGCCAGGATACATTTAGTCATACATAGATATACATGTGTGCACACTCATATATGTGTGTGTGTATAAAATAAAGTGAGTTAAAATGAAGAAATTCTGTTTTGAGAGCTGCCAAATCATCCAAAATGATTATATAACCTAATTGATCTGTGCATCAACATTAAACATAAAACATTAGACATCTTAATAATATCTGCAAAATATTTGTTTTATATTAGATACAATTGCAAACTCTATGTCGTTCCAGAAACAATCAAATATTAACTTCTATTGGTTAGCTAAAAACCAAAGACATAGCTAGGACTTTCATATCCAAATCGCCTTCCATTCATTGCTGTACTTGGCCTGAGACAATGGATAAAAAGAGACTAGGTCATTAAAATTTTGATTCTTAACTGTGAAGAAAAGTAGCCAAAAGTTTCCATATTCCTGGTAAAACAATTAACTATACCCACAAAAAAAAAAAAAAAAAAAAAAGCTCTAAAATAATCTAAAATTGATCCCACTTTTAGATCTGGATGCAAATCATATTAAAATAAACAGAAGAAAGTAAGCAGTGCTTTCGCAGCCTCTTTATGGTCTTGCTTGTATGAATATGGGAAGTAGGAGCATATGGGCTGCTAATAAGAGACAGAGGGTCCAGAAATCTTCTTGGCTTCATTCCACTGGAAATAAGATTACAGAATGCTGTTTTAAAAGGGACATTCTCATCAATATACATAAATCTGTTGTGTTTTTATATACTAATAATAAACTATTAGAAGGAAAGCTTAAGAAAACAATCCCATTTATAATTGTATGAAAAAGAATAAAATACCTGGGAATAAATTTTATTTATTAAAAGGAGGTGAAAGACCTATATATTGAACACTATCAGACACTGATGAAAGAAATTGAAGAAGACACCAATCAATGAAAAGATATTCCATGCTCACGGATAGGAAGAATTAACATAGTTGAAATGTCCATACTACTTAAAGCAACCTACACTTTTAATGTAATACCTATCAAATTTCCAATGGCATTTTTTCACAGAAATAGAACAAACAATTCTAAATTCATATGAAACCACAAAAGACCCTAAATAGCCAAAGCAATCTCAAGAAAGAAGAATAAAGCTGGAAGCATCATGCTCCCTGGTTTCAAATGATATTACAAAGCTATAGTAACAAAAACAGTATGGTATTGGCAGAAAAACAGACACGTATATCAATGGAACAGAACCAAGAGCTCAAAAATAAACCCACACCTATGTGGCCAATTAATCTATGACAAAGGAGCCAAGAATATAAAATGGAGAAAAGACAGTCGCTTCAACGAATGGTGTTGGGAAAACTAGGCAGCAACATGCAAAAGAATGAAACTAGAACACTGGTTTACACCATACACAAAAATTAACTAAAAATGATTTAAAGATTCAAATGTAAGACCTGAAACCATAAACTCCTAGAAGAAAAATAGGTAAGCTGCTTGACTTTGGTCTTGGTAATTTTTTGGATTTGACAACAAAAGCAAGGCAACAAGTGGGACTATATCAAATGAAAAAGCCTCTCCACAATAAAGGAAACCATCAACAAAATGAAAAGGCAACCTACTAAATGAGAGGAAATATTAGCAAATCACATATCTGATAAGGAGTTAATATACGATAGATAGATAGATAGATAGATAGATAGATAGATAGATAGATAGATAGATAGATAGATTGATAGATAGATAGATATACATATAGATATAGATATATAGATACATAACTCCTACAATTCAATAGCAAAAATTAAAAAAAAAACAATTAAAAAGTGGACAAAGGATCTGCAAAGACTTTTTCCAAAGAAGACATACAGGTGGCCAACACACATATGAAAAGATACTCAACATCACTGACCATCAGGGAAATACAAATCAAAACCACAGTGAGACATCACTTCACACCTGTTAGTATGGCTATTATCAAAAAGATTTTAAAAAATAACAAGTGTTGGCAAGGATATGGAGGAAAGAAAACTTTTGTGCACTGTTGGTGGATATGTACTCATACTATGGAAAATAGTATGCAGGTTCCTCAAAAAATTAAGAATGGAACTGCCATATGACCCAACAATTCCACTTCTGGGTATTTAACCAAAGAAAGCAAAAACACTAACTTGAGAAAATATATGCACCCCCATTTCATTGCAGTATTATTTGTAATAGACAAAATATGGAAACAACCTAAATTTCCATCAATGGATGAATGGATAAAGAAGATGCTTACACAGACACACACACACACACACACACACACACACACACACACACACAAATATTAAGCCATAAAAAAGAGTGAGTCTTGCCATTTGCGACAGTATGGATGTACCTTGAGGGCATTATGCTAAGTGAAAAAAGTCAGGCAGAAAAAGATAAATATCATATGATCTCACTTAAATGTGTAACCTAAAATACAAACAAATAAACAAGCTCATAGATACAGAGACGAGATTGTCAGTTGCCAGATGTGGCGGGGGGCCGGGGGTGGGGGGGAGACGGGAGGGGAGGAGGGGACAGAAGGTGGGAAAAATGGGTGAAGGAAGTTAAAAGGTACAATTTTCCAGTTATAAAATAAATTAGTCACGAGGATGTACATACAGCATGGCAACTATAGTTAATAATACTGTATTGCATATTTGAAAGCTAAGAGAGTAAATCTTAAAAGTTCTTATGGCACACACAAAAATTATGTAACTATGTATGGTGTGAACTAGAATTATTGTGCTGATCATTTTGCAATATATATGAATATAGAAGCATTATGTTGTACAACTGAAACTAATATAACATTGCATGTCAGTTATACCTCAATAAAATAAATAAAAAGTACATTCTCATAGCACTTTGAAGATCTTCATTTAAAACTTTTTGTCTGAATTGCTCAACAGACCATAGACTCCTTGAGGGGCAAAGATTGGGTCTGTTTTGATGATTGTTCCATACTCCATGCCTTAGCACAGTGCCTGGAATGTATTATATGCTCAATAATTATTTTCAATTGAAGTAAGAACAAATTAAGTTTTTGGAGAAGGCTTTTTTTTCTGACAAAGAAAGATTAAGAAAGCAATAAGGGCAGAAAAGGCAGTAAGAAAAAATTCTAACACTGTGACCATATTACCACATTTATTGATAACTAATAAATGTTTTATTTTGTGGGGGCTAAGATCTAAAATGTAGGTCATAAGCAGAGACTGACTAACTGCTGCAGAAAGACAAACCACAATAGCAGAAATACCAGTGAGGTTACCAGAAAGAAAACATACCTTATCTTGAAGCTAATCTAGTCATACACTGCTACCTTTGGCACTAGAAACTATCCCCCCCAAAAATATTCCACAAGATTGGAACCTCCTGCTAAAACTAAGATTTGGCAAGTTACTGGATCTGAATTAGGCTGAACCACAGTACTCAAAGAGGAAATTTCAAGTGATTGTATGCTTTAATGCAGTAATTTAAGCAGGAAAAAAACATAAAGGAGGAGAAAGGAATATAATGGACAAAATCTTCAAAACAGATGTAGACGTGAAAACCAGTTATTGTTTCAGCCTGTTAGTGCCCAGCAATATTGCATGAGTCTCTTTACAAGACTTCCTGTTCCCTGCCCAAGTACAGCAAGAAATTCTGACACAGAGCTTTGGAGACCCAAAAATGCAGGTCTGCTTATATGTCAGAAAGGGAAAACTTTCAGGAATAAAAATGCATGCTGGTAAAACCAAAGTTCAAAATTCTGAGGTATTATTGAATAAGTTGCTTATTTTTAATGGGTATTTTCAAGTCTAAAGTTTAATGCTAAAAAACATAAAGAGAAAACATTTTAAAACACCAATAAGATTTTCTAAAATTCATATATCGATTTATAAAGCATATACAAGTGTTACCATTCCATTTATTCGATAGTATATTAGTTAAGGTCAATTTCTTTATTGATTTTTTAATGCAAAGACACTTATAAATATAAATTCTATTGCTTTTTTTCCTATTCCTCAATTAATTATCATACACCCTTCCAAAGCACTGTGCGACTCTCATAGTGGACCATTGTTCTGGGAGTTTGAAAATTTGTAAATAAATCTGCAAGGTCATAAAATACATCAGAGAATAAGTGGCAGGATATTTGAGGGGGAAAATTAGAGGAATAGGTTGATTTGCCCCCCAATGGGGATAAAATCAGAAACTCCTTTTCACACTATTAATTAAAACTGGAAAAAGCCATGTAATTAATAGGATGATTATATTTTTTAGCACTCACGGATGGATTTCTTGAATTGTATATAATGTATATTAAAATTTATTTCTTTTTAATATTAAATTCCAAATAAAACTGGAAAAAAAACATATTGGTACAATTTGATAACATAGATGCCGTCAGAATGGCAAAAAGGCTGGATAGTCCTGTGTCTAGCCAGAGGTGAGGAAATGGGGAGAAGGAATGATGGTTATAGAAGAGAACAAGAAAAATAAGAGAATCTGAATGGCATAAGCAGAAACTGAAGCTCTCGGGATAGCATCATCTCAGCCATTTTGAAAGGCTTTTCAATTAAATGGGAGGGATTGATTTTTTGTGTGTATACAAAAGGACATTCACATGGCGAATATATACCTGCATTTCTGCATAAATCCCCATATCTTCAATAGCATCTTCACTATTTGACTTTAACTGCCTGAGTTTGATAATGAATTCACCAAAAGAAATTTCCAGTAACAGGAAAAGATAGATTTACAATTTTCCCTTGAGATCCCAAATGTAAATTCAGTTTTTCTTAACTTACAAAGTTGCAGGTGCTTTCCATTTTTACAAATACATTTGTGTATGACTTGTCTACCACTGGACGTTATAAATAAATTTCAGTTATTTCATTTTTCATAGAAAGCTGTGCATTAAAATCCCACTTCAACAATTAAGCCTTAGAACAAAAGGAATTCTATTCCAATTACTACTGGGTTCTTCCCCAACACACCGAGTGTTTTACTCATCAAGGTCTTCCTGTGGCGCTAAAGTTCTATTTCTAACCTATTCAGTGTGTTCATTCTCTTTCAGGATATTTTTCACTCCATGACTTCTCCCTTTTCTCCAAGAATCCTGTCACTTAAGTAATACTGGCTCATTTTGCAGCAAAATTTTTTTCTTCACTTGGCAAAAAAAAAAAAGAAAAGAAAAACTACTGTCATTGCCACCTGTTGAACATTTTCAATTTCCACAATTTCCTCTCAATAAAATGCTGACCAGAAATACAGTAATTCTGAAAGTGTTCTCACTGGCTCCTTATTTACTGCTGGAATAACTTACTGCTGAGGTACGATTTCTTTTGATATTTATACATTCTAAGACTGCATTTTACTCCTGCCAAATCAAATGCAGATGGTTTCAATGTAGAAGCCACAAGCTACCCCAGGTCTCTTTTCTGATCAGTACTCTTTTTGGAGCTTTCATTTCAAACTTAATCCCAGGAGTCTCTGGCCTTGTCTTTATGGCTTATCAATTCTCTACAAAAAACACTTTTCCCTCTCAAAGAGTTAGACACTAAGATTATTACAAAATGTCCCCTTTATACCATCATAACCACTGTCCTTTAGCATTTGTCATTACTCAAATCACTATGTTTCAAATACCCATCCCTAATATATCACACAGATATCATCAGGTTAGGTGCAACATTACTTCTTGAATACTTATCTAACTTCCTCTCTCCACCCACTGGTTTTCAACATTCACCGTATTTTTCCCTTCTGTAAATAAAATGTTGATTTGTTTTTTCCCCATCTTCTCACCTAAATTAGACTAAACCAGGTCCTCAAACTTCTCAGCTATAAAAACTTCAAAAAAATCTGCGTAAAGTGGTATACTGAGAAAAACTGGTTAAGGGAAAGATAATCCCATTATAAATATTGAAATTTTCCATTAACTCATTGTAGTGGGACATATCTTAAAAGATATGTCCATTTCCCACAATCTGTAAATTTGATATCATTTGGAAAAGATGTAACCAAGTTAAGGATTTAAAGATGAAGTCGTCGAGATATTCAAGTGGACCCTAAATCCAACGGCAAATGTTTTTATAAGAGATAGTAGAGGAGAAGGCACACAGAGGAGAGGCCATGTGAAGACAGAGGCAAGACTGGACTTAGGCAGCCACAAGTCAAGGAACAGCTGGGGTCACTAAAAGCTGGAAGAGGCAAGGGAGGATTCTTTCTTAGAGCCATCAAAAGAAGCACAGCCCTGCCAACACCTTGACTTTGGATTTCTGCCCTCCAGAGTATGAGAGAAAAAAATTGTTTTAAGGCACCCAGTTTGTGGTAATTTCTTACAGCATCCCTAGGAAACTAATACACCCATTATAATTACACAGAGCTTATTTAGAAAGGAAACACTCAAGTCAGGACCCTTGAATGCAAATACTAGGATCAAAAAAATTGATCACTAATGGTTCATTCATCAAGTAAGCATTGAGCACACATTATTTGCCAGGCCCTGTGCTTATTAGTGGGAATGCACAGGTAAGCAAATTATATATATATATATATATATATATATATATATATATATATATATGTACTTTTTTTTTAAGTATTGTTCCTGCCTGAATAGAGCTGATGTAGTGTTTCTAGTTCAAAACAAAACCAAAGGGAACTTCCATTTCTAAAGGAAAACACATCTTGGAAATGCTTTTAAACTGGTTGGAAGTCCTTAATTATGTGTTAATAATTAAAACATGTGAATATGTTTTCTTCCAAGCACGCAGCTTCAAAAATGAAGTAAAAAAGCATTTGGCCAAATATATTTTGGACTTCACTGAGTTTAAGCCTTTAGGAAAATGGAAATGCACAATGAATTCAAGTAACATTGGTGATCAAAACGAGTATACCATAATTTATAAGCGTTGCTTGCTTGTTTCTGAGGATCTCGACACACTTCATATATGTTGTGTAAACTTTTCTTCTTCACCACAGGCTGGATAGATTTGAGCAATCCATGAGGTGAAATGAAACATGGATGTTACCTGTTTAATCATACCCATATGTATTAATAATAATAGTAACAACTATCATTTATTGTGACAGTTATTTTCCAAGTACTTTGCTAAGGGTCTTACACACAGAATCTCATTGGATCTACAATAAAACAACCCTGAGAGGTAGGTACCGATGCCTCACTTTTTTCGAAGCCAGCTATTTACCTGCATTCCTAAAAACCTCATGCCCTTCCCAGATAAATGGCCATGGACTTGGGAGGTTTTGTAACCGCTGCCTCCCTTATGCAGTCTCCTAGTCTTCCTCTCTTGCAGTTAACCACTGAAATGACCGTCACAATCTTAGAAATATGCCCCAAAGTGATTATAAACCTGTGAAAAAGTCTCCATTCTTCATTAGGTAGAGCTGAATATTGAAGCAGCTTCAGGCTTAAGGGGACTTTTTTCTACAAAGCCTGGGAATAACCCCCTCTGCTTTGACCTCCAGGACCTGAGTTCTATGCTCAACTCCACTATTCATTCTTTCAAAATGTATTTATCAACTACAACAAGTAAACAAAAATACATATTGTTCAGTAATATGTAAGTGATCTGAAGAAAAACAGAGCTGGGGATAAAGAGTGATGAGAGTGATACTATTTTAGATAGCGTGGTCAGATCTGAGGAGTGAAGGAAAGGAGGGAGTAAACCATGTAGGTATCTAGAGGAGAGCCTCCAGGCTGATGGAACAGCAAGTAGAAAGCACTGAGGAAAGGAGCATGTTTGTTGTGCACAAAGAAGAGAAGGAAGCTAGTGTGTCTGGAGCAATATGAGTGAGCATCTTATGGTGGGTCTTACTCTCTTCATTCCATAAGCTTTAGTTCTTCAGCATGCGTTTATAGGTTAAATTTAATTTCCTGTGTTTTGACCCAGAGTGGGCGTGGCCTGTAAAATTCTAACTTAATTTTCTAAATACAAGGGTAACTAGAGAAAAGCCCAAGTTTTTGCTGAAACAAATTTATCAGCTATCCATCTACATCATCCTTACTGCCATGGTTTTACAACCTTTCCCCGACATCTCTACCTCTAAAGTCATCCAACTGAGTAAGAGAGACAGAAAAGTCCTTTGATATCTCAATAGCTACTATCTCTAGTAACTTGTTATCCTGATATGCATAGAGAAGTCTGGAGTTCTAGTTCCTACTAGAACATATTAGCATGGATTTGGTTATCAGATTATTTAGGAGTCAACAACCTGGATACCTTCTCAGGCACAGAATGACTTGGGAGTGAGATGTGTGTGAGGATGAGCTACAATAAAATTGTGTTCCATGAGCAAAAGGAACATGACCAGGACTCATCACGGGATTCCCAGCAAGTCAAATCCTGACAGCTCAGGAGACAGTATGAGGACAGCATGAGGACCCAAGTGTGCACACAGCAGGGTCCAAATGATGCAACCTCTTCAGTGGACTTCAAGATAAAAATGAAAAGGAAGAAAATTCAAATATAAATTTCCCTTCCCTTTACAGTTTTCAAAACTGACAGAGAACCTTTTTTTTTTTTTTTGAAGCTACACCCTAAGGGAATTCCATTTCCAATTTACGTTACATTAGTGAACGTCCTATCACCATCCAGCTACCATTTCTAGACCTCTTCTGTCTCCTTCCCCTCTTCTATGGGGCCCAGCAGTCTGTCTAATTCATAGCCACACAGAGTCCCATTGCCCGCCATCATAACACCTTTAAAAAAAACATCATGCATCTGTAGTTCCTTCCAGTGTATTTGAGGGTATTTATTTATATTTAGACCATAGCTTTTTATTTGGGGAAAAGAAAAAGAAGCCTCTCAGAATTAAAGTTGGCTGGAGATGGCCTTCTTGGTTTGAAAATGAAGACAACTAGAACAGGGGACAAAAAAGATCTTAAGACTAGTTCTTTCCATGTAGATTACTAACTTGAACAAACAAACTAAAAAGGATAACGAAAACAACAACACAAGAGAACAACTACAAAATCATGATCTAATCTTTCTGGATACAGCAGAGAATCCATCCAAGTATTTGAGATTGATCGAGTAAACATATCCTCTGGCACAGAGTTCATAACCACACTCCATAAGTTGCATGAATTCAGAATTTGGGTTTATCACTTGGTACACTTTTAGAACCAATAATAATCAGCAATTTGATTGCCCTGGTCTTTGAATTGCTACAAAAAAAATTAATCTCAAAATTTTGTTACTACTGGGCTGCACTGAGTAAAAGCAGTTGTTTTACCTACATATTTAACTACTATCATTCATCAACTCCAAACTCTACCTCCTGTTACATATACGTATAATCCATGCCTTGTGTGGCTCCATCTTCCACCAGCTGTTTCCACAAAACTGTTGGCATGTTTCTCAAGCTAATTTCTAAACAACCAATCTTCTATCCACCTGAAACATGTAGTTAAAAACATAACATGGAAAGCAACATATTATAATAATTCGACAGCCCTCAGTCCTTTTGATATTGATTTGCTCCAAAGTTCAGTCCTTTGCCTCCTCTTTTTCACTCTACGATCATGTCTCTGGGCAGTTTCATCCATTTCCACAGCTGAAACTACCATCTAAATGTTGATTAGTTGCAGACCTATGTCTAGCCCCGACTCCCATGTCCAACGCCTACTAGGCATCTACAGATATTCCATGGGAAAAAAGAAACAGGAGAAAAGAATGAAACAATCTGTTGAGAACCTACAAATCTCCAACACCTCAGACTTACCTATCATCCACCACCCCCAAAACTCTACCTCCTCTTACATAAACTTCATGTCTTGTGTAGCTCCACCTGCTACCAACCACTCGAACCAGAAACTGAAGAAGAGTCACCCTAGAATGCTTGCGCTCACTTGACCACACATGCAACTAGTTAGAAGATATTTTAGACTCTGCCTCAAAAAACATTTTTGAATATGATCCTTTTCTACATCTTCACTTCCACTGCCATCGTTTCAGGCCCTTATCATTTCTCACATGGGTTTATGTAGCAATCTCAGCTCTCCGCCTTTCCTCTCATCTTGGCTTCAGCAGGCAAAGTTACCAAAAATGCAAATACAATCACGCCCTTCCCTTGCTTAAAATCTTCTAATGACTATTCCTTATCCTCACCAAAACTCCAAACTCACTTCCTGCCGGGCCCTCTTACACCTTTCCCAGCATGAACACTAACCTGTACATATTTCCCCAAGTATGTAACATTCATACCAAAGTGCTTTTCTACATGCCTTTTGGGAAACTCTCCCTGTCTTCTCTTCTTCCTCACCGTTTCAAGTGGCCCCTCTCGGTGCCAACATAGTTTGACAGTAACATCATGCTTTGCTTTATTCCCCAGAGTCCTCTTTCTGACCTTCGAGATTGTGAACTCCTTGAAATCAGGAACTATGACTTGCACCTGTATGTCCCCAGCATCTAGCACAGTGCCTGGGACCTAATCAGCTTTCAGAAGAATTTGAACAAGTAAATGTGGAGAAAGTTTCTTTACCCACCTGTAAGAAGCCTGTGATACAGGGAGCTCTGACATGTTTGAGAGGTTACAGGGTGTGTGGAGCAAAGTGTCAACTGCTCCTTGAGACCGTGCGTTCCTATCAGAAGTTCTGCCTGTCACTCACCGGTAGATAAGGAATTTTTCCTTCCTCCCTTGTACAAGCATGTTTCTAATTAAAAGACAAACACGTTAACCTCAATAGATGAGTTTTACATGGTAGGAAAGGGTGCCTTTGTGACCAGAATGTCAAAAGGAGACGAAATATAACGAAAACTTTGGAGGTGATCCTATAGATGTCAGTGTCAAAGCTAGAAGGAAGGTAAGATGGGTGTTTTATTCTCTAGACCACACTGCCTCCCTGTGGGAGGTTTACTGGGGAATGATGTGCCTAAAGAAAAGCAGATCCAATTCTACACAATTGTGAAGTGGCTGTAGCTAGATTTTGTGTCCGTTTATACCAGAAATCCACTCCCAAATACTAGGCCAGGAATGGTTACCAGTGGTGGTGATGGGGGCAGGGGTGTTTTCTGAAAGACTGATACCCACTTTTATGGATTTAGAAGAGAAACATTTTTGTTTGTTTAAAAATAAGTAGTCCTGGGAGTGATTTTTGCAAATGTCACCATGACCAAGAAATTAAATAACCACAGTCTGTTTTGTTTTTAATAACTGAATAAATATACTTATAGTCTTAGTTGTTTAATTTACTTATGAAGAATATACGATCCTAAGATCAATGTCCCTAAAAATAAAAAAAATCACAAAAGATGTTCATCATTTGCTATGTACCAAACAACATTTTTAACTTAGCATTCTAAACATTTAATTACAATGATCAAAAAATCAATGTAGTCATTGAAATTAGTGAGTGATCCCTGTCTGTATATCCTCTTAAAGTAGAGCTAGACAAACCTAGAAAAACCTAGACAAACACATCAGATGAATTTCTGCAAGTTAAAATTGTACAACCAATTTGCGAAACACCTCAAAGATGGATTTCCAATTGCAAGGTAGAAAAAGGAATTCATGGAGTGCTGTTTTTCAAAAAAAAAAAAAAAGTCATGTTTTTAGACACAAAATACATTTTTCTTGTTTTCAGGTTCATTTCTTTAAACGTGCCCCAGGTCTCTAACAGTTTACAGACATCTTTCAAGGGCAAAAAGTGGTCTTCGTCGTCTGTTTCCACAAAAGGCTTTGAGCAATTTCCAGAAATGAAATAATTGCTCATGATCTACCTTAATACAAATATCTGAAGGTTCTGCTTTTGAATTTCCGGAATCTCAGAAGTATTCAAATTCATGACTTGTCTATTTCCTGACCAGTTCCCTTTGAAGTGGTTCTGGGATCCACGCTATTATTGAACTGTCTGGCGGTCGGTAAACAGTTGCTATTTCCTTGATGTCTGTGAAGCTGCTTTCTTTCCTCTGCCCTTTACCTATGGGTACTTCTCACTGAGGCCACATATACATGTACATGTCTGTGTGTTCTGGTCCATACATACGGTCCTTGTTAGATGCTTTTACTGCTTCATCTTAATGGGAAAGGAAGCATAACCATAATAACGACTCTTAGCTGAATCTACATTTCTAGTTTCTCCAAAAGGTCAAATTGTTTTATTTACTGCACACACACAAATAAATCCCTAAGTAACATTTTCTCTTTAATGATGGGCAATGAAAGTACACATGCCATCCATATGACAAGCACATGATTTCTGCATTTCTGTACTAGTATTATTAGAGTATTATTAGAAGTTAATAAAGACAATAGTGTGCATAATGTTTTCTTATGAGCAATCAGAGGCATGAATTGGAGACATGCCAGCAGAAAGGGTTAGCCTAAGGGGAAGATTAAGGGAAAAGATAGAGGAGAGCTAAGGGAATCTGCCTGGCATCCTCTCAAAAAAGAGAGACAGACACTTAATATATCGCAAACTTAAGCCAAAGGGGAAAAATGGATTGCTGGCATGAGGAAAAATGTGGAACAGGAAGTAAGACAAAAATATTTTCCATGTTTTTCTCCCTTATTGAACTTAGGCTTGAAAGGTACAGAGGAGAGACTCCTCTTCTGAGTTAGACAACCTGGACTTAATCTGAAATTTGTCACTATTTAATTGTGTGACCTTGACCAAGTCAATTTCCCTGGGACTGACTTTCCTAATACTTGCAATAATAATTAGGTAATTCCAAGGATGGTTTGGGTTCTAAAAATCATGCATCTAAAAGTACATACAAGGACAGTGGGAGGAGACCATTTAAAGATAATTCAAGGGGATTGGATTGAGTTACAATTATAAATTACCATTCTCATTTTCTTTATCAGATACTGAACACAATCTTCACTTTTTAAGGAAACTCCACACACCCTTAAGATAATACTTCTTTTCATTAGGAATGGATGAAGGGGATGGGAAGGAAAGAGACATAGAAAGAAAAAAACTAGCCCAAGATAGAAATAGTTTGTGGGACAGGAAGGGGGAGAGGGAAACTCACCATCTGGACAAGAGAGAAAAGGGGGAAGTCACTGATAAATCTGACATGTAAGGAGCTAGAGAGGAATGTGTTCTGTCTTAAGGAACACTGACTTTATCATGTCTCAAATAGGACTAATGTAGGGTTGTAAGCAGGTTAGCAGAGTGGGTGAGAGCATGGCCTCTGAAGGCAGAGACTACCCAGACCAAATCCTGGCTCTGTCACTTGCCATTTGGGTTATTTGGGAAAAACAGTTTACCATTCTGTGCCTCACTTTCCTCAACTGTAGAGTGGGGATAATAATAGCACCCATCTCATAGGGTTGTTGTGAATATTTGTGTGAATTGATACACATAAATTGCTTAGAATAGTGCTTGGCACAAAGGAATCACTCAATAGGTATTGACTGTGACTACTACAATCAGATTTTCAATTTAGCAATATAATTCTATGGATATTTCTGAAAGTCCTAAGTGTAATGAATGTGGGGAATTGAGATAAAAGTATGAGGCAGGTGCTGGAATAAGTTTGAGAATTTTCTTTAAAGAATATTATATTTTTTCTCTCCCTGGATGACAAAGCAAAGTCACAATGACCTGCTGAGACTCAGAGAGTAAATATTTGTTTGGGGTTGAAAACTATATAGTGGATAGAAATTATTTATAGTGGTCAACATGACCTAGCCAGCGAAATGTTTTTGTATTATCTCTCTAAGTCAAATTAATCACGAGATGACAATAACTATCTCCTAATTCCTCTATGTAGTTCCTGGGGTAAATAACACAATGAAATTGAAGACACTCTCTTCTAATGTCAAGCTTCAGAATAGACCATCCAGTAAGAAGCTAGTCTTGGGATGCTAGGATGATGCTGAATCTGGAGAGTCATCTATGAGAACTGGGCCTAGTAAGAGAATAGGAGTCCAGTGAAGGGTATACTGCCAACCTGCTGGGATGACGGTCTAATACCGCAACCCCTCCTCTTTCTTTCCCTGGCCAGTAAATATGGGAACTTACACAAGGAAACTATGAACTTGAAAGAGATTTTAAGCCCATCCCTGCTGTAAACAATTCTATAAGGAAGAATGCATATACCCAAAAAAGACTGTTAATCTGGAATCCCAAGTGAAAGAATGGGAGTGCTAGAGGGAGAGGATGACAAATATCAATTCAGTGTTTTCCCATTTGTGTTCTTCTGAACCCTACACATAGGTCTCTTTTCCATCTTTAAATGTCTGGAGTAAAGAGTGCTCACCTAGGTCAAATCATGCATGTAGGCTAGGGAGAAATGAAATCAGCTATGTCTCAATTACTCAAGTTCCCCAGGAGTAACTCCAATAGTATTAAGGCTCAGAGATGAGATAGAAGCTCTCCTGAAGGCAGGAAGACCAGTTAAATTATCCCAACAATTCAGGCAAGTGATAATAAGGGGTTGAACACTGGAAATGGAAAAGACAGATTTAAGAGTTAACTAGGAGAAAAGGGGCAGGGGCATGTGGAGTGTGGTGCAACAGTTAAGCCTGTGGACTCTAGAGTCTGACTGAATAGATTCCAAATCTCAACTCTGCAACATGTCAGCTGCATGAGTTTGGACAGATTATTTCACTTTTCTGCTCCTTGGTTTCCTCACCTAGAAGATGAATAGTGTCAAAAAGAACAGGGCTAGAACTAAAGAAGCACAAGTGAAGTGTACACTTGCATGTTTGCTCCCTGGGTGCCTCACTTGACTCACCTTAGTCCCAGCCCTGATAAAGAATACCAGTTTCATAATGCAATTGTAGAGATTAGATAAATTAACATACATAAAGTCTTTAAGAGCAATGATTGTATTTTTAAGAGCATGTAATAAGTGCTAGCTATCAGTTGACATTGTTATCTATCAGATTTGATGGGTTAAGGAGAGGAAATGAAATTCTTGGTGGACTCCCACGTTTTTGGCTTAGGTGAGGGGTTGAATGTTGCTTTCACCCATCAAGACAGAAATATAGGAGAAGAACCAGCTGAGGCAACGGGGTGAAACTAATGGTTGGATGTGAGGTATGTATGAGACACTTGGGTGCAGATACCTAGTAGCAGTTAAATAGCTGCTTCTAGGTACTTTATTAGAGCCTAACAGTGAGGATTCAAGATATACTCTCAAAGAGCGTGAAAGATACATTGGTGGTAGCAATAGTGGAAGTGGATTATGTCACCCAGGAAGCCAAAGTGGGTAGCTAGTTTTGTTCCTGAGAAAGAGACCCCTTACAATGTCTAACCAAAATACTCATGTAGACATAGAAAGAGACAAAACATCTCAGTATCTTAAATTAAGCCAAATAATCAACCTAATTTTAGAATCTGAGAAGTATATCTACTTACAACCAGCTAAATACACAAAATAGACTACCAGTGCTAGACCTCCCTTTGCCTACTTGCCCAAAAGTCAGTAGGGAGACCCTTCATCCTTTCCCCCGATTACAGAAAATTAGAAATCAGGAAATTGGAAAGCCAACTCTGACTGTTGCTTTTAAAAATAACCTAACTAGTGGTCTTTTACCATCTCCATCAATTCCTCACGAATCTACTGAGAGAGAGAGAGAGAGGTCATTTAGAAAGAGAGAGTGGAGTGAGTTGTGCATTGCCTTCTGGGAGCCAAGAAAGTTCTTAGTTGCAGTGCATGCATGGAATTGTAGGTTTGTTTCCTGCATATCCTACTACTTGAGGAGTACTTGAGTTTAGAAGGTACATGAAGCATCTACTTCAGCAAAACCAACTGGAGTCAATGAAAGGCTTTCAGGCCCTGGGAAGTGAGCTAGCTGTGCACATTAACTTGCCTTCAGCACATTGGTGGAGACTCCTCTAGAACCACTGGGCATAAAACAGGGTCAAGGGCCACCCACACATCTTGTTTTGTGAAACACTAAGTATGGATAAATTTGTCTTTTGAGAGAGCAGAAAAAATATAGAGCTTTAGACGGGAAAAATCTTTAGAAAATGAAACTTTTTAATGAAGACTCACGGGGAACCATACTGAAGCAGGATGGAAACATTTTAGATAGTTTGGTATCTTTAGCAGAATATAGGGAGACATGGTCTCTAACAGACAGGATGAGAAAGTAAGTAAGGAATTGAGATTGAAAGACGAAAAACAAAATAAGATAAAATTTATGTGAAAAAGAAAGGATAGAAAGAAATTAAAATTGAATAATATAATTTATATCCTTATAGAAAGCAGTAATATATTATAGAAATTGTGAAAAATCAAATCAGTTATAAACAACAAAATCAAAATGCTCTATCAGAATTTAGATTTTTTAAAAAGACAAATGATGACAAAAGAGATAATGGTACACCCAGCAGAAAGAAATTAAGATTCAAAGTAAGAATTTTAGCATCCTAAATAAAGAGATTATAATAACTGGATCTAACACAATAATTAAAGTCATAATTAAAGAAAACTTTGTTGACTTAAGATAAAACACCTGAGTTCTCATTTTAAGAGACCCTTACCATATTCTGGTAAATTCAATAAAAGAATATAGCTAAAATCATTTGGCAAAATATTTGAAATGGCAAAGAAAAATAAAATGTCTGTAAGGACAGGGAGGATATTTTTTCAAAAGAATAAAACTCAGGTGGTCATTAGACTTATTGAATAAAGCACTAAATGACAAATCAATCAATCAATCAATCAATAAGAAAAAAAGATTTTATACTCAGCCAGTGTGCAAAGGCAACAAAATATATTCTCAAGGACTCAAAAGCTTAGAAAACACACTATTTAAAGATCATCTTGGAAAATCTCACTTAGAAATTTGTCCCAGCAAATATAAATTAATCAAAATAAGAAATAATAACTGTTTAGGTGGATTTCTTTGTTCTTATGATTCAGAAATATAGTTGGATGATGTGTGGTCAAGTGGATCTGCAACCTGAAAAAGAAAGCTCTGCTTCTTTCAGCTTCTACCTGTTTCTTCCTTCCCATCAGGAAGTTTACCTTGAGCTACCCAATGTCCCATAATTCACACGGAACTTACTGATAGCTCATAAAACAATAACTGATTTTATTCTTATCACCTTGCAAATAATGAAGAAAATATTTCAATGATTAGACACAATGTTAGAGAATAAATAAAATTTTTTACTTATCCTCAAAGAAAAAAACTCCATAGGGCAACATAATGACTATTTCTATCGCAAAGGAACTTGAGTAACAATTTTCTGTAACATTAAAACCCATATTGGTCAGACAAAAATTGTTAGAATTTTTTCTAATGTAAAAGATTAACAGAACTACTGCTACAGATTTTAACTTTCCAATCACCTCTTCATGCTATCTCATAACACTAATGAAACGCAAAATACTAATTGTGGCTATGTCTGGGGCATGAAATTTATTTCTTTATTTTTCAATTTTTTTAAATGATCCTAGTATATAGGGAAAAAATTTAAATAGCATAAAGAATTTGTATAAAATTATTTAATAACACATATTTCTAAGTACATATGTCAAATAGACTGCTATGATAATAATGTTTATATCTGGGTTATAGGACTACAGATACACATTTTCTTCCTCTTTTCTGAACTTTCCAAATTATCTCTAATGATATTATAAAGCATTATATAATGTATAACTTATTCTATAATAATTGCTCTTTATGAGAGGCAAAAGCATTTTTCATTTAAAAACTGAAAGGAATGGTCAATAATATAAAATAATGCTCTGAACTCATTAGAGTCCATTTTAGACATTTAAATAATGTCTAAATTTTAAAAATTTTAAAAATGCCATGGGTGTCTCACTGGGAATCATCAGTGCAGATGATGACTAGTAATGATGTCAAGAAAGTCAAGGGAAGCGAAAGTTAAGGGAGAAAAAGATGTATCAAGTTATCAGATATTACAGAGGTCAATAATACCAAGACTTAGAGGGCACCATTGGATATGACAAGGCAAGAGCTGTTTCAGTAGAATGGAGGAGGCCGAAATCAAATGGAATCGTTGGAAGAGTGAAGCAAAAGAGGAGAGGTAGGAGCCTTGAAAAGTATTAGAGAGATTGAGTGTTCAAGGTCGCTGTCATGTGGCAAAAGGGACAATTCTCATCCAAAACATCTAAAGAAGTATACTGTTGGTTTCCTCTGCAACTACCATTCTTCACGTACCCCTTAAAAATCACCCCCCAATTTCTTTTGGAAATCCATATGATTTCAATAAATCTTCTCTATTTTTCGACAGGCGTGGTTCCCGTGGCTCCAGAGTAAACCCAGCAAGGCATTCTATTCCCCTGGCACAGTGATTGGTTCATGAGTAGATATGGGGCCTACTCTGGGTCAAACACAGGGATAATCAAGACTTTTGCTAGGAATTCTGGGACACTTGCCACCACGCCAAGAACCAAATTATATGTCATGTGAACTGTGCCCCCTGGAATGGTGCAACACAGTGGAGCTGACAGATGGTCTCTCCTGTTCTGGAAAAATGTGCTGTGAGGATTTGAGGCCTAGAAGCTGAGGCCATTTTGTGGCCATGAATAAAGAAAGGAGGAGGACAAAACCAATATGTGAACAAGGCTGAGGGAGAAGAAGATGAATTGAGTAAATCGTGGAGAAACACAGCAAGAGCCCAGACCAAACTTCCTCTGCAGACTGTCCTATCTCTGGAGTTTTTCAGCATGAGCCAATAAATCCCTTTATTTATAAATCCAGTAGAGTTGAGTTGTCAATTATGTACAACAAAAATCATTTTGATGATAAATACCCTGCTTCCTTGTTTGTCCTTACTGTAAATATTCTATACAAAAGAAAAACAAAGGCTTGAATTTCATTTTTTTTTTAAGCAAGCAGGTAAAGCCACCTACATTCTCCAGAAGGCAGGTGGAATTTAATGGGTCCTTTCAGGAATTTACCCATGCCTTGGCTAAGGAGGAAGACATGGCAGGGCTTTGAAGCCCGTCTTGCCGTAAAGTCAGGTTTCAGGCAGCAGGTTCTTCCCTTCATGTACACCGTCCGTCCCCAGGCCGTGAACAGACATAAGGACACTTAAGCTCTTATTCTCCATGTTTCCACCAGAGTAAACTCATGTTTGTGTCTCACTTAATGTATTTCTTAGCTCACTATTAATAAACTTTCCATTTTCTCCTGTACATGTTTTATTTCTGTGTACTATTTCACTCAGTCTAAAACAAGTGGAAAGTCCTCTAGGTTAATCCTAAAATCAGGCTTCCAGTTCAGGTCTCTTCTCCATTCCACCCCCATACACAAATGAGTGTCTTTTCCACTGGACAAAATTACCAAATATGTCTCAATTTGAAGAGTTAAAAAGAAAGGAAAATACATGTTAAACCGAAAAGAATGTAAGGAAAAAGGCAACCTTCACGTCCAGTATATAAGACTCCCTCTGCCACATTCTGGAGGGCATTAGCGTAATCCACTCTCCTCAAATTTTGCCTTTAATCATCCTTTGTCTAATGTGAGGGTCTCTCCTCATGTGAAAGTTGTTAAGTCCATAGAAGGTAAAATCAGCCCAGATTTTCTTGATCCTGAGGCTTCCCAATCGTCCAACTTGCAGCCACACAGGCCATGTTTGACATGAAATACAACATGACGATCCCCCCCTCTGAGAGACAAAAGTACTTCAAAAGAAGTGCTACTCCGAGGAAGAAACTTCAGCTTGATTTCTAGCTATACAGTCATTTATATATACCACACACACACATACCCCCCACACACACCAACTAAATGCTGAACATCTAAGAAATTGTAATCTGGACCCAGGGAAATAACACCGTAAAGACATAAGGGATGAAAGAAAAAGTAGTGGAAAAAATCTGTCATACATGTATTAATATCCAGAGGAAATTCCACTGCTAAATCTGTTCTTTCATTATGAGCTGAAGAGATTATAGTCTATAACCTTCAGAAGTGCAGTTAGTTACCAGCTGGACTGCTGAATAGTCTCCTGGCTATAATGTAGGTATCGGGAGAGTGACCGAGAAATACGTATAAAACCACGTACTGAAGAATTTTTAAATTGCTATTGTTGAACAGACACAAAAGTGATTAACTTGCTCATCCTTACTTCAGTATCACTTTCTAGATTACAAATAACCCTTCAAGTATTAGACCTTTTGTTTTTTTACCATACTACACACACTGTTTTAATTATATATTTGGCTATTTGACTACTAAGGTCCATTTTGCAAAAGGTACTCTCCTATGGAAGCCTTGGATACTATATAAATCTGGTCTGCTTCATTTAGAGAGATGCTCGACCTCTGAATCAATTACTCTGATTTCTATACAATAATTTGAGGGCCGGCCAGGTGGCTCAAGCGGTTGGAGCTCCATGCTCCTAACTCCGGAGGCTGCCGGTTGGATTCCCACATGGGCCAGTGGGCTCTCAACCACAAGGTTGCCAGTTCGATTCCTTGAGTCCCGCAAGGGATGGTGGGCTCTGCCCCCTGCAACTAAGATTGAACACGGCACCTTGAGCTGAGCTGCTGCTGAGTTCCCGGATGGCTCAGTTGGTTGGAGCGCATCCTCTCAACCACAAGGTTGCCGGTTCGACTCCCACCAAGGGATGGTGGGCTGCACCCCCTGCAACTAGTAACGGCAACTGGACCTGGACCTGAGCTGCGCCCTCCACATCTAAGATTGAAAGGACAACAACTTGAAGCTGAAGAGCACCCTCCACAAATAAGATTGAAAGGACAACAACTTGACCTGGAAAAAAGTCCTGGAAGTACACACTGTTCCCCAATAAAGTCCTGTTTCCCTTCCCCAATAAAAATCTTTAAAAAAAATAAAAAATAAAAAACTAATAATTTGATTCAATATTGACAATGAAATATAGAGAAATATACTTGGTTTCTTTGATTTCCAAATATATCCCTGGGTTAAGACCAAACTACTTAAAACGTTTTAAAATGTTATCTATTCTAATTTGTGATAATCCAGGGAGGGGCTCACTAACTTTTATAATACCAAGAGCCGACAAGAAATTATGCAAAAATACTTTAGGGAGAAATTTAAACAACTGGAGAGCAGATTAAGTTGCCAAAAAAGTAAAGTCCTCAATATCTATAAAATTTAATGTTAGATACTGATTAATGACATTTTTTCCACAAAATTAATTACATGTAACCTATGCTCTTAAGAAAATTATATTATTGACACAAACATGAAATTCTACCGGTTTGTACCAAAGATGTTTTTCTATCCCTTGATACCCAGGAAAATACATTTGAAAGTCTTTTTTTTTTTAATAGCTAGTGGTCCCTAAAATATTAAAAAATTTGCTATTCATGGGGTGAAACCAATTATATTGCATCCATATGGTGTTTTTGGCAAACTCTACACTCACGGACAGGCGGTTCAGTCACCTAACATTAACACAAATAGCCAATGAGTAAACATATTTCATTCTGTTGGGAATCTTAAGAAGTCAAAATTTTCTATATTATATTTTTTAAGGTATGATTTGTTCTTCTTAATTGATGACCCTAAAATCAATAGCTGATTACTTCAATTGGTACTGGCAAACATTACCGACTCTGCAGGAGAACCTGGGTGCATCATTAAAAACGTTTGGTAAGACTGGTACTTTGGGAAAACTAACTGCCAACACAGTATGCTGATATTGGTTGGCCTTACTTGCAGTAGAATAGCCTAGAGATTTCCAGTTCCATAGAAAGGGCATTAATATCAAAGCATGTCTTCTCCCTAAGGTTTGGAGATTTTTTTTATAGGAAAGCTAAACTATACAAGGTTTCCTGTCATGTTAGAGAGATAAGAGAGGCAACAGAATTGATAAGCAGAGCCGTAAGAGTGTGTGTGTGGGTGTGTCTATACTAAGCTGCTTAAACCTACACTTGAATTTATTTGCAGAAAATAAAATTCTAGTCCTAAAATAACAAGTCAAAGAGTGTCTGCTGTAGAAAAGGCTTTTTTTTTTCAATTTCAAGATCAGTATTTCAGGAAGAAAGTTTTTAAAAAATATATATTCAAGATCATTCATTGCAGCATTGTTTTTAAAAGAAAAGACATGTATTTATTAAGCAGTTATGGGTATTGATTTTTGTCATATGCATTCTGATCATTCACGAGGATACTCAATGACTTTTCATTTTTAATTTATATAGTGAAATATGGTAGTAAATTTTCAAAAATTGTTACATTATTGAAATAAACTACACCATTGAAAAATTTATTTTATCGTAAAGATGGATTTAATTGCTAACATAATGGTGTTACACTCAGGTGAGTAATAAATATATTATTTTTTGACTTTCTTTAAATTTACTTAATTTTTACCCCTCATCCATAGTCACACCACTACCTCTAAGCAGTATACAGAACTTGGTGTCTTACTGAGGCTTTGAGTGGGGGCTGGCTGAGCACCAGCTGTCACTCTTCACTGTTCCCACTTAGGCACCACAGTCTACTTTCCGTACTCCGTGCAGGTCTGGGAGTGGTTCTGCTGCTTCCCTGCCACACTTGAGGCAAACCAGACACTACCCAGGCACTCCTAGGGCCAGGAGCAGGGTGGACCTGTGCTGTTTATGGAACCCACGTTATTTCATTTCCCTTTGCTAGGTCCCAACATTGCTTTAATGGTAGTCTGAGGGAAAGGCCTCCCATCTCTGAGTCTCAGAGGTCCTCCTTTTCTCCTCTCCCTCCAAGACCACTAACATATTTCCTAAATAGAGCCCACTTTCAGAAGCCAGACCTGGCTTTCCATGTTGCCACAAACTTCCCTTGAGGCAAGAAAGTACCAAGCTGGCCACTGGCTCTAAAGAGGGGAATGAGAAGGTAAAAAAAAAAAAAAAAAAAAAAAACATAAATTAAAAATGTTTTAAGTAAATAAATTCAAATATTTGAAAAAGTCCCCTGTCACAATATTTTACTTAATATACTGTTATAGATATTCATAAGGAAGACTCATCTATAATTTCCTTTGATTTACCATCTTTGTATAGTTTTGGTAGCACTGTTATAAAAAAAAAGAATTTAGAAGCATACCTACTCTCTCTGGACTCAGAGTAATTTAAACAGAATTGAAATTATAAATGTTTTGAGAGTATGCTGAAATGAACTTGTGAAACCATCTGAGCTAGGAGAAGTTGATTTTTGAAACAATATATTCCATGATAAATTGTCTACTTAATTGTTCTATGACTTTCTGAACAATATTGGTAATTTTTATTTCTCCAGAAACTTATTCATTTCTTCAGTTTTTTCCAATTTATCGGAAGAGGTTCAAATAAGTTATGACCTTAAAATTACTCAATTTCCTCTTTGTCTGTAGTCATTCCCCCCTTATGTCTAATTTTGTGGATTTGTGCCATAGGTTGTTTTTAAACAAAGTAAAAATGATGAATCACATTACATAGAACAATTCACAGATTTTTTTTTTTATAAGAAAGGAAACCACAAATAGATCTTAGGGAAAAGTAGAAAGAAGAGTTAAATTCAAGCCTCCTCTTATGCTTTTTAAATTAACAAATGGCACCACATTGATTTTCATTGGCAGTCAATTTGAATTCACGTTATTCTGAGTCCTGCTTAGGGTGGATTTGTTAGTTATGTGCTTAGAATATCTCACTGTTTAATAAATATAAAATGCTATCTGGTTTCAAAGAGATATTTACACACCAGTGTTCATTGCAGCATTATTCACAATAGCAAGGATGTAGAAATAACCTAAATGTCCATTGTTGGATGACTGACTAAAGAAAATACAGTATATACATACAATGGAATATTATTCAGCCTTTACAAAAGAAGGAAATTCTGTCATATGTAACAATATGGATGGATTTTGAGGACATTATTATAAATGAAATAAGCCACATGAAAATACAAATACCGCATGATTCCACTTAGATATGGTACCTAATATAATCAAACTCAGAAACAGAAAGTAGAATGATGGTTGCCACGGCCTGGGGGAAGTGAAAATGGGAAGTTGTTCAATGAGTATAGATTTTCAGTCAAGAGATGAAAATTTCTAGATATTTATTGTACAACAATGTGCAAATAATTAACACTACTGTACATTCACTCAAAAAATGTTGATAGTAAATTTATGTTATGTGTTTTTTCCACAATTTTTTAAAAATGCTATCTAGACCTACTAAGGAAAGCCCCAATTTCCCCTCTCTCTCTCTCTCTCTCTCTCTCTCTCTCTCTCTCTCTCTTCCTTTCTCTCTTTCTGTCTCTCCAGTGTAAAGGTGGGATTCAACTAATATTTCTGAATTCACTCGCCAATTTGTACTTTTCTGTAGAATAACATATGTGGATTAGATTGTTTATATCCATATTTCAAACAATACAATTTTAAGTTTCTGGTTATTTTCGGGTTATTTTCTTTTCAGTGATACCTTAGTGTTTTACTCATAAACTTAAGGTCAAAAGGGCCTTGAAAAGCGGGACTTCTCAATAAGTCTTCACTGAATTAAATGGAAGAGAGATTTTTGCCAGGTTATATAAATTATAGGCTTAGCCCAAGCATTTTAATCCTTAATCTAGACCAGTGCCTAAATATAAGAATCACCTGAGGAACTTTAAAACTCTTGATCCTCAAGCCATGACTCGGATCAATTAAACCCTCTCTAGGGTTGCCACCCAGGCATCAGCGGGTTTTTTAAAGCTCCCCAATGGGCAAAGTTAAGAACACTGATATAGGCTCACCTGATGTACAAGCCATCAAAAATCAGAAAGTTTATTCAACTCGAGTGCAGTCATCAATTTCAAACAGAATAACTCTAAGTCTTCTAGTGATACCTTTCACTGAGTTAGGTACCAAGCAAAAATTGTAGAATATTTAGTATGACATGAATGTGCTATAAACATTTCCAAGTGTAAAGGATAAGCAAATGTCTATTTTCCTATACATGATATGAAATAGTTCCCTTTCACAGGCTATGTTTTTCAATTGAAAATAAACCGGGCTGATCATGGTAAAGTTATAGAATTTGTAAAGGACTTTCAGTCTTTCCTGTTTCTTGACTTTCTCCAAATTAATTCAGATGTTACCTTACCCTCCCACTCAAACCCAGCCCTATTCACTAAGAAATTTGAAAAGAACGACCTTTGCCTTAAAAGAGAATCTCTTTGATCAGTGTAGGAGATGAGAGAGCAAATGCATGTACCAGAGGAAAAAAAAAAAAAAAAAATATATATATATATATCAAGCTTTATTTTCCCACCCCACTCAACCCCTCCCCCATTCCCTCTGTAAGGGAAAGGCAGAATTCTGAATTTTTGTTTGTTTTCACTCTGTATCTTACTCACTCCAATACATTACCCAAACTGCATTTTAGGCTTTAATTTTCAATTTTGTAACTATAGGTTCTTTCCCACCCTATTTACAAATAGAATCTGGGTTGGTGTCAGCATGTACACGGGGTTGTGACGGTGGGCTACAGTTTGGGCCTCCAGTAAGGTCTCAAATCAGTCCTGTTCTAATGGGTCTGGGGAAATGCCTGGAGAAGGAAAGACAGTACCAGCCTGAGCTTTCCCAGAGTCAAGTGGGGCTGGTAGGAGTTGGCATCTTCCCAACTGTCCTATATCAGCTGGGGCTAGAAGCAGGGAAGGTCCTGGGCCTCTCTTTTAATCTGCCCCTGTGGCAATCAGATCACTCCAAGACAAACCAGGGACTGTAACAGAATAGAATAGCCCAGAAACAAATCCATGACTATATGGTAATTTAACCTGTGACAATGGAAGCAAGAACTTACATTGGGGTAAAGACAGTCTATTTAATAAATGGTGCTGTGGAAACTGGACAGATACATGCAAAAAAATGAGGCTGGACCACCTTATTATGCCATGTATGAAAATAAATTCAAAATGGATTAAAGACTTAAATGTAAGACCCAAAACCATAAAACTCCTAGAAGAAAATATAGGGAGTAAATTTACAGACATTACCCTTAGTAATATTTTTACTGATATATCCCCTCAGGCAAGGGAAGCAAAAGAAAAAACAAACATGTGGGATTACATCAAACTAAAAAGCTTTTTCACAGCAAAGGAAAGCATCAATAAAACAAAAAGGCATCCTACTGAATGGGAGAAGATGTTTGACAATGATACATCTGATAAGGGGTTAATATCCAAAATTTAGAAAAAAACTCATACAACTCAATAACAAAGAAACAAAGAAAACAATTTTAAAAATGGGCAGAGGAGATGAAGAGGCGTTTCTCTAAAGAGGACATACAGATGGCCAACAGACATAAAAAAATGCGCAACATCACTAATCATTACAGAAATGCAAATAAAAACCACAATGAGATACCAGCAGGTATCTCATTATCCAGGTCAGAATGGCTATCATCAACAAATCAAAACAAGTGCTGGCGAGGCTGTGGAGAAAGGGGATGCCTGGTACACTGTTGGTAGGATTGCAGATTGGTGCAGCCACTATGGAAAATAGTATGCAGTTTCCTCAAAAAATTGAAAATGAAACTACCTTATGACCCAGCAATTCTAATCCTGGGTATCTATACAAAGAAATCCAAAATACTAATTCAAAAAAATATATGTACCCCTATGCTTACTGCAGCACTATTCACAGTAGCCAAGATATGGAAATAACTGAAATACCCACTGATAGACGATTGGATAAAGAAACTATGGTACATTTATACAATGGAGTATTACTCAGCCATAAAGAATGAAATCTTACCATTTGCAATGACATGGATTTACCTAGAGATTATTATGCTAAGTGAAATAAGTCAGAGGGAGAAAGACAAATACCATATGATCACACTTATATGTGGAATCTAAAAAAGCAGAACAAATGAACAAACTAAACAGAAAGAATGGACTCAGAGGTACAGGGGGAAAAAACTGATGGTTGCTAGATGGGAGGGGATGGGGATGGGGGAGAAGGTAAAGGAAATAGAAGGTACAAACTGGTAGTCATGATATACTCACGGGGATATGAAATACAGTATGGGGAATATAATCAATAATGTTGTAAAGATCATGTAGGGTGCCAGATGGGCCCTGGACTGATCGGGGGATCACTTCATAGAATGTATAGATGCCTGACCACTGTGCTATACACCTGAAGCTGAAGTAGAATAATATTTAATGTCAACTATAATTGACATTAATTGACATATATTCAATTATAGTTGACATTAAATATTATTCTACTTCAGCTTCAGGTGTATAGCACAGTGGTCAGCTTCAGGTGTATAGCACATGTGTGTGTATATATATATATATAGTCACAGGAGATGGAGTACAACACAGGGAATACAGTCAATGGAATTCTAACAGCTATATTCGATGTCAGAGGGGTAGTAGACTGGGGGGTTATCACTTTGTAAATCTCTAACTATTACATTGCTTTGTACACCTGAAACTAAAAATAAATAAATAAATAAAAAACTTTTGAAGACTGCAAGCTACTAAACATGGGGAAAGTACACAAAATGTCTCAACTCAAGGCCATGAATGAAAGAGGCAGGGCCTCAAGGACCTTCAGAGTCGGTGAATTAGGTACCATCTAGATTGAGTGCTTTACGTGCATACCAAGTGTAATCCTCCCTACAGCTGTCAGTGGCAAGTATTATTATTCTCATTTTGAAGATGAGGAGATTGACATTCAGAAAGGTTAAGTGACTCATCCAAGGTCACATAGTTATTAAGTGCTCGTGAAGCTTTGTGTACGTTCAAACATTTAGAAGTAACATTAAACATAAACTTCCAAATTCCATCATAAGTATCTAAATTGTGGCCAAGACTGATCTTCAAAAAATTTGTTACATAACAATAAGTTTCACCTGACTCCTTTCACTCCAATTTTAAAACATAGGATTAAAAAGGAGTATACTCAATTCCATTTTATAATGTAAAACATTAAAGAAAACCAATAAAATTTTAAAAATTCATTATATTGCAAATGGAGGGGGGAGGGCATTTATAGTTATTGAACTTATGGTTACATCCAAAATAAAACTTGATCTTTTTTATCCCCCTCTGGTGTATGCATTTTCTCTCTCATCTCCTAAATTCATCAAAGGGATTCTTTTTTAAGGCAAAGTTAATCCTTTTCAGATTTGCATATTACATTCTAAATATTAAATCCATAAAGCCCAGAAACACAGATGGCCTGGGATATCCCAGGTGGATGGAATCCGAAAGAGTGATAACATAATTTAATTTGAACAGTAATGTATCAAGTGTGCATCGGATTTTTACCCCTACACTTTATAAACTTGTTTACCAGGCATATGCTATAAAACATACATAGCTGTATACCTGTGGAGAAAAGAAATATATAGAAAAGTATGATCTGTCCAAACAGTTTAGAAAAAAATATGTTTTATACATGACATTTCTGACAAGGCCGTTGTGACACAGCTGTGCACTAATGCAGCTGTTTTCATGCAGGAGATTTTAAAACACAGCCCAAAAAACAAACCATTAAACTTTCAGCTGTTTCTATTAACAAGTAATGTGTGAAACAGACATTTTCTTCCCATTCTAAAATCTCTCCACAGCCTTGAACTTCACCCTATTGTAGATCCCCGCCCCCTGGGGTAACAAGCTGGGATTAAGTGGGTGTCTGGAATGAGGTAGGGTCAGAGATGGGTTGAGGATGAGGGATGGGGTGAGGTTAGGCGTCGTCTGGCAGACAAACTATATGTGACCAGAAGTTATATGTTTACCACACTTACTCATCTCAGAGAGGCCCATCCATCATTCTTAGCAAAGGGCTTGCTCATTTCTCTGAGAATTAACTTATATCTTAAACAGCCTGCTAAATTTACAATACTCCTTTACACTCATGAATACACAGAGTTGTCTGCATAAAAATGCTACTTCATCTGTTTTACATTGAAACATTTAGAGAACTTGATCATAAATACATCTGAGTTTGGAGGTTTCCTAATTGTGCAAACTTGATTTGACTGGGTGTATATTGCACACGGAGATGGGGGGTGCATATCCAAACTAAGATATGATTCCTGCACATTCAATCGATTTTCTAGCAGTTCTCTCAATCCTCAATGATATTGTCTTTATGTTTACAAAAGGAATGCAGACTTAAAGAATTTCCAGGATTAGATAACGTAAAAAGAGAATGGGAAAGGGATGAAAGGTGATACCTGTTGGACCAACACACTGCAACAAGTGATCTAACATTCTAAAACAGAAATGTTAACTACCACCATGTCAAAGAGGATGAAACTAAAGGACTGTTTGAAACCAGCTATTTTACTAATAGAAAGACTGCATTAACATGTCTGCTTTAGAGAAGTGCCTACATATGGTCACATCTATATCCTCTTCTCCAAAATAACAGACCTCTCTTTCTCCCTATCTTTCTCTGTTATCCCCCTTTTGTATGTTTTAATCAATGGCTTTACTGAAATCTCCAATGGAGTGAAATCAATCAATTATGACCTTGTTCCAAACAAAGCTCTCTGATGGTTGACATTAGCTATCTTACTAGAAAGAAAGATACATGAGTTACCCACTATGTTACAAAAGGAACTGCCTATTAAATTAGTTAGGACTACTGTGTATACCATGATTCCCCGAAAATAGGACCTAGCCAGAGCATCAGCTCTAGTGGATCTTTTGGAGCAAAAATTAATATAAGACCCAGTCTTATATTAAAATAATATATAATTTTATAACACCCAGGTCTTATATGATATAATAATATAATATAATATAATATAATATAATATAATATAATATAATACCGGGTCTTACGTTATAAGGTCTTATAACGTAAGACCTGGTCTTATATTAATTTTTGCTCCAAAAATGCATTAGAGCTGATGGTCCAGCTAGGTCTTATTTTTGGGGAAACATGGTAGTATTACTAATTAAATATATCATCCTAATTTGGTTAATTGCCAAATTGAAAACACTGTTGGTGGGTGAGAGGGTTCTAGCTATCGTTTAAAGAGCACAATCTATCTTTGAGCTACTGTGGAAGTCAATATGTGCATCCATTGTTCAGTATGGAAACTCTTTCTCCTAAATGAGTGATTTGGTGCTTTACCGTTGAGTTCTTTATGTATCATCTGGTTTCAATTTTTTCATGGGCTTCATGCACCAGTGAGCATGTGCTTGTGCTTGTGCTTGGGTAAAACACATACATAATTAACCCAAACATATCACTGTGGATCATATACGTATGAATATACACCCCTATTATCTCAAAGTAAAACTGTTACATTGAAGTACATACACACAGCAATAGGAGGAAATTGAAACCTGAACAGACAATGTACAAGGTTATAAAATCAAGATTGAAATACAGATTTCATATATGAGGTCTAACGTGGCCACTGCAGAACTAAGAAAATGAAATTTAGAATAGGATTTTGTGGCTCATATGTATAAAACCAATACAAAGTGTTGTCGTTTCACATGTCGCTGCTTAGCACACAAATGTATTACTTTATGAAATATCTTAGAGCCCTTCCTAAATGCCAGGCACTGTGCTATATTAGCAATACATTGATACATAAGATGGACCAAGTTCCTGCCCTCAGGAAG
Source organism: Rhinolophus ferrumequinum (assembly GCF_004115265.2). Classification (NCBI taxonomy): domain Eukaryota; kingdom Metazoa; phylum Chordata; class Mammalia; order Chiroptera; family Rhinolophidae; genus Rhinolophus; species Rhinolophus ferrumequinum. Next base: position 57,192,155 of record NC_046288.1, read on the forward strand.
CTTATAGTCTAGCAGGGTAAACAGACAAAATGGGTAAACAAATAATTATGTAATTTCAGATCATGATAACTTCTTTAAAGAAAAATATAGCCAAGTGAGGGAACTCAGAATGCCTCTAGGGTGGGTGATAATGATATTGGCCCAAGACCTGAATGAAATGAGAGAGTTAACCATGCAGATATATGAGGGAAACGTGTCTAGTTGCTCCTCAAAGGTGCCTCAAAGGCCCCACGGCGCAGGACTGGAGAGGTGACGTTTGGTAGTGGATGGGGTTTCACTCTGCTTCAGTTAGAGCAGTTCCATTCTCCCTGTCTATATACTAGACTCTGCATTAGACTGCATTTGAAGAAACACTCTTAAATGGAACTACCGTATGATCCAGTAATTCCACTCCTAGGTATCTATCCGGAGAAATCCAAAACTCCAATTCAAAAATCTTTATGCACTCCTATGTTTATTGCAGCACTATACACAATAGCTAAGACATGGAAACAACCAAAATGCCCATCGGTAGATGGCTGGATTAAGAAACTGTGGTACATTTATACAATGGAGTATTACGCAGCCATAAAGAAGAAAGAAATCTTACCATTTGCAACAACATGGATGGACCTAGAGAACATTATGTTAAGTGAAATAAGTCAGACAGAGAAAGATAAGTACCATATGATCTCACTTATATGCGGAATCTAAAGAAAAGAATAAGTGAATGAACTAATCAGAAACAGTTTTGGAGACAAAGAGGAAAAACTGAGGGTTGCTAGATGGGCGGGGGGGGGTGGGGGTAAAGGGGAAGGTGAGGGGATTAGAAAACAATCAGTAACCACAAGATGGCCATGGGGTTTTGAAAATTAATCTGGGGAACGTAATTTAGTGGTTACCAGAGGGTCAGGGGGTTGGGGGGTGGGAGATGAGGGTAAGGGGGATCAAATATGTGGTGATGGAAGGAGAACTGACTCTGGATGGTGAACACATAATGTAATTTATAGATGATGTGATACAGAATTGCACACCTGAAATCTATGTAATTTTACTAACAATTGTCACCCCAATAAATTAAAAAAAAAGAGAAACACTCTTGAGCTAAAAGATAATGTGAAATTCTGCCCTAAATGAAGCGTTAGACGCTGTAGTGATTCTCTCACTTCTCCCTAACTCGACTTTTTCACTATAGTTCTACAAGTCACCAAATTTGATTTAAATAATCACTACAACCAGACATAAAATTAAATTACAAGCACAATGCATAATCCAAGTTAGGAAGTGAGCCTTAAAATTACATGAGTGGCATTGAGGAGAAAGTTGATAGATATCTCAAACTTTTATTTATGACCCACCCACATCCTTGAAGACACAAGTAAAAGCTCGTTTTGTTTCACTTCTTGTATACTGTCCCATACGGTAATAGGATTTTCTCCTCCTCAATAGACCCCAGAGTAATGGTGACTCGGAAAATTAACTCTGAATTTCCTCTTTTCAGACGCTCGTAACTCATCTGACCCTTGAGGGAGAAATTCTCACACACTTTCTTAGAGTGAGGGCCATGTGATTCTTCCCATCGTCTTAATGGAAATCACACTCTTCAAACCCTACAAAAGGCTTTAGCAATTTAAGTATTCACATCTCCATAGGCAAAGCTGTTGCTTTTCATTTCCTCTGGGTGTTTTTTTTCCCTCCATTAAAAGTGTTGTAGGATATTTATGGTGCATATCCATGAACAAGATGCTCCATATAACTTCCCTTTTCTCCTCCCACTGGCTCTGTCCAGAGCACTGCAGTTTCTTCAACCTAATAATCTTCTATTCGGTACAGGAAATGGGGACTAGTAAATTCATGTATAATAGGGCATAGTCCTACTCATCAAGGAGGCTTATGAACTCATGTGATTTATTATGTCCAAAACTTTTCAAGTGTAAAAGCTCTTTTAACTTCAAAAATATTCATGGATTTCCACGTAAGATGAATTACACTTTTGGCATCTGAACATGGAGGAAACAGAATGGCAAGGAGACATTATGTGTTCTAAAATCCTATTAATGAACCTATGCTTTCTTAATTACAAAAGGTTTATATATGTTAACACAGCATACATCAGAAAATGTATGAAAATGTGTATATATGTGTGAAATATATCATACATCCAATCTACAGACAAGTTTAGCACAACTATGGATTTGTAGAGCCTTCGTACTAACTCGAGACCCTCCAGAAATCCTCACATGTCGCAAACTACTTGTATAAAAGAAAGGACATGGTATCTGGAGTCAGAAAATCCTAGTTTAAGTCACAGGTCAGCCTCTTACCAGCTCAATAAACTTACCCTATCTGATTGTCAGCTTCCTTATCTGACCATTCTAAGTTTAGAGTATAATACACTACAGGCTGTATACACTACAATACTTGTATATATGGTGCTTAATATGCAATAATAATAATGGCTAATATTTATTACATGTTTACTTACAATAATATTGATCTTATACTGTTTGCATATCTGTACATTGTAAGACATGAACATGCAAACAACAGTCCTGTGAAGTATACTGTGGTGGTCAAAGGTACACACATCACAGTCTATGCACCTGGGCTCAAATCCAGGCTCTGGCCTCTAACATCTACTAGCAGCATGACCAAGGTCAAGGTATTTAACTTCTCCAATATTTTCTTTCTCATCTGTAAAAGGTTATAACAATCTTCACTATACAGTAATCATATTTGGCCAGTGTTTATTAGCATAATGCCTAGAATATAGTAAGAGTACAATAAGTATTAGATACTATAATCAGTGTATAGGTAAGGCAACTGGGTTTGGTAAATTAACTTGCCCAAGGTCACATAGATGCTGAAAGGCAGAACTGGGGCTCTAATATCAGATTTCTCTTCCTAAGGCACACTTTATAGGTGTCAGCTTCTTTCAGGCAGAGACTGGCTCCTCCTCCCATGACTCTTATCTAGGCTCAACCCTCCTGGGAAATTACAAGGGACAGGCAAATTCAACCTAAGTAGTAGGCCGCTGTAATGGTTTCAATCACATGCCAGTTTACCCAGGCCACCAGAACAATGGACTCTCTTTTCCCACGGGAACCTCTTCCAGAGAACAATGAGGATAGCTAAAACAAGTGAGGCAACATAGACTTCCAAACCCTTGTTTGTTTTATTGGTTGCAGCCCAGCAGTGGGTGAGACAAGTAGCATGTGCAGTACCCAGAAGCACTTGAACACACAGACCCAACACATCCTTGAACATACAACCTAGGTCCATTCCCTAGGTTCCTCATCTTCCTCTGCTACAGAAACTTCTCTGAGTTGCCTTTGCCAAATTTTCCTTGAGATAGAGCTAACCTAATTAGGTTTCCACATCTTTCCTAAATATTAATTTGCTGATTTAGATAAGAATTGTTTCTTCATAATACGATTGACATAAGGAAAATGCCCTCTTATCAAGCCAACTCAGAGTAGTGCAGACACAGTTAATTCTTACAGAAACCTGGACTCAGCTTGGCTGAACCCTAAGTATCCACGCGCCCCATTCCTAGGATACAAATATCCAGAAACAGGGCAGAACCCTTCCTCTGTATCTCATTGGCCAGATTTATCTTATTGCTAAAGATACTTTCACTCAAAATCCCCAACCCAATATACTTCATTATTATTCATTCAACATAAGAGTAAAATTAAGAGCTCAGCTCTCAGTGTCTTTTATAAGACCTCTACCACATCCCGGTGTGACTACCTTATGCTTCTATCTTAATTTATCCCACTTCTACCAACTAGCCTAGATACAATCTCTCCTCCACTACAAAGGCATCCACTTCTCATCAGTATTACACGGGACTTTCTATTTGAATTTAACATCCTAAGTAGCTGAGAAATTCCAAGGCACAAATTATAGTAGACCCAATGAAGTTCTCAATGTCAGTGAACTTTCGTATAATACATTTGTATGTTGCAAAGATTAAACTTTGATTATATGACCTCAAAGACCTTCATAATCTGCTTTCTCTCTACATACTCCTAAGAGTTATTTTTGTTTTTTTTGAGACATTCCTTCTCAAAATCAAACACTCAAATCTATGGGATGGCCTCTAGCTGACATATACCCACAGAGAGCCCTCATTTTTAAGAATACCTTAATAAACCAGGCTTTTTGATCAATACCACAAGCCTCTCCACCATGTGCCTCCCCTTAGACAAAATTGTCACTTAAGTACAAGCAAAGTGGTTTGAAATATCCTCAGCAAATATCAGATAAGCACTGAACAGAAAGTTAGGTCTCCATTATTACAGAGATTGTCAATATAGTCTTTTTAAAAATTATAATTAAAATCTCCATTAGAAACACATAAAGCCCTTTTTGCCAAATTGAAAAGGACAAAACTGGTACAAAAAAATTTCCAAGTTTTTGAAAGGTCATTATGAACAATAGGATTTTTTTAATTATAAAAAAAAAATTTGGCACTACCCCTTGAAACAAGTTGAAAGACAAAATAAACTAAAATGTGAAGCCTATAACCAGGGTACTCAGTCAGCCAGTTCCTTGCCAAAATAGTCCCAGAATCATAATTCTGTTGCATTACTCTTGCCTTTCATGTCTGAAGAATTTTCCTTTGATTAACTCTCTTACAGTGTGGGGCTCCACAGTATTCTGAAGGCAAGCTTGGAACTTGAGACAACTAATGACTGGGCGGTTCCCACAGGCAGGCCTTAAGGAAGGAAGATGTGTACAGATTAGCCCAATTTAGGGCTCTCTTCTTAAGGAGCCCGGAGATCTAACGATAAAAAAAAAAAAAAAAAAAAATGGCTAGAAGGCAACAAAAGGCTCAATCTGGAAGATGCCCAGTCAAAGCTATTTTCTTCTCCCAACCGAAACTCAAAACAGGTGTATCACTTCTATTTTTTATTTTTAACTCTGATAAACTCTCTGAACTTTCTGCCTATATACACAATGACTAAATTTAACCACTAATTCAACCAAGTGCTTGAAAATTAAGTCAATCGCTATTATTATTAATTGCATAATAATAATACTCACAGAGGAGTTGAAAAGTAACATCCACCCAACTGGAAACCAAAGGGCCAAGAAGACTTTTCAAGCATCTGTAAGGATTTTTTTTTTTTTTAATCTTTAAGGAATCGGGTTGACAGGCACCTCCTCATTTTGTAAACACACACTAAAGCAATCAGCTAGCCTTGCTGTCTCACTGATAGCCTTTCTTGAAGGGTAGGAAGATAGAGTATGAGGAATGACAAGTTATTTCAGGAGCTACACCAGGCATCACTTGATTAAAAGGAAATAGAAACAAGTACCACCACCTGAAGGAAGCTGGTGATGATGAGCAAAATGGCTCCAACAAAATCCTGTTTCTCTTTTTTAAGTACTGAATCATCAGCCCCATGCCAACCTGCCATACACACATTTTTTTCAAGTCACCAGCTATGTATCATTCTATCAAATAATAATCATTGTCATATTGAGTACCAAGCTAAATGCTTCCCAAATTTTATCTCATTTAAATCTCAGCATCAGAAAGTAAATATTTTCCCCTTCCTTTCATAAATGAGGAACATAGAAGCTGAGTTTTAGAGAGTGTAAGCAACTTATTCAAGTTTGCAGTTAGAAAGTTGCAAGGGTGGGATTTGGACTAAGGTGTTTCTGGTTCCAAAGCCACCTCTAACTACAATTAGGTGTAATATAAGGAACAACAATGTAGTAAAACCTTATATTAATATCATCATACTTCACTTTTATAATTTCTTATATTAATATTCTATTATGAAAAAAGGTATTAGCCAGAAATAGCATTTTTTGAGTGTTCAAAATACAGCATAAATGAGCATCCACAAACCATTAGCTGTAGTTTCTGATTTCTTGACCAAAAGATCTTCAAGGATATTTTGGATTTTAAGGGATGAGATACTACTCCAAGTGGCTGAGTCTCAGAGGCAGTGGAAAGATCATCTATTTCCTTTAAAAACAAGAAAAGAAAGAAAAAAGAAAAGAAAACAAGAAAAAAAGTTCCTCCTCATGATACCTAAAATTTCTTTCATCCTTAACATAGCTGCAAAAGAGACACAATATATATATAAAATCATTCTAAGTTGTGAATGACAGAGCTCATAACCTTTCCTGAAAGCATGTCTTTGAGAAGGAAGAGTGAAGGCCCTAGAAGAGTAGTTCTCAAACTTGAGCACCTATTAGAATCACTTGGAGAGCTTGTTAAACACAGACTGGTGGGCTCTGCCTCATTATTGATTCAATATATCTGCCATGGGGCTAGACAATTTGCATTTCCAGAAAGTTCTTAAATGTTGCTAGTGTTTCTGGTCTTGGGACCACACGTTAAGAACTGCTGGTATAGAATAACTGAGGAAAATAGATGCAGAAGTTCTTAACAGAAGCTGCTCAAATGGTAGCTAAATAGATTTTTAAATAGTAATTTGAAAAATACTATTTTTTCATCTTGAAACACTTCACGCTTCACCGGGAGTTACACAGAGATAGGAGATGGCTCATTTAGTCAAGAATAGAAAAGAATTAAAATTCAGAAGCTTGGATTTCTCTGGGCATAAGTGTGTTTTTGGTTGTGCTATGTTTACTCTTGGAAAAATGTGGCATCCCGTTTTTATTCTCAAAGGGCTTTAAATGCTTATTAAAAAATGTTCTTTGAAATCAAATAGCTCTTTAAAGGCTGTATTTTGATGATTTGATTGTAAATGAATGAAAAGCATATGGATTAAGTCACACATGGTTTTAAAGAATTACAGGCAAAAGTGTTTAAGTAGACACATTGAAAGTTTCCTAAATTCAAATGTTTGAAAGAAAAAGTCCCAGGATAGAGGATTTTAAGGGATGAAATATCATTCCAAGTGGTTGAGTCAACAAGCTGACTTTATTCTAATTGGAAGGCTAACATACCTATACGTTAATATCTATATGTTAGGAATTTGAGTATCAACAAGGGTCTAATATATTCCCTTGTATTATTCCAGTTTAAGCTCACCACCCCAATACACAATTATAAAAAAAGAAATTCAATAATATTTTGCCTGCCGACCATGGCTGAAATTCAGCATCTAAGATGGCCACTGTATTGTCATTAGTAAATTATCTGTATCTACAAAACATGTGGTAAAGAATATTTTCAGATCTTAACTGAAATATTTGTTCTCTTAGAGATTTACTTTTTCACCTCCAAAATCATTCTAGAATAATGCTTTCTTGTGTTTATTGCAGAGTGAAGGGATAAGGCTCTGCAGAAGAGATTCAAAGGGAGGATCTACTTGGCTTTGTGTGTCAAAAACAATGAATTCAAGAGAAGAGAGAGAAAAGAAAAAGGTTTGAGGTTAGGGGGTTGAACATGTGGATTTCTGTAGCTGTGGGGAAGGAAACGGAAGATATATAAGTAGTGAAAGAGTGGGCAGGCTAAGAGGCTGGACCTAAAAGACACAGAGACAGAAATGCAGTACCCATTATGAAAGCAGAAGCAGAGTGAGCATCTGGGCTGCACTTGAGGGAACGCTAAACATGACCTCTGCTCCATAACCACATGATCATTCCCTCCTGTATGGCAATTAGAGTTCTTTTGTTGTTGGTATTCTCAATAGTACTGATTTATTCCTTCTGCTTATTTCTCTTGGTCAATCTTTCCAGAAACTTGTCTATTATTAAAGTTAATATGTTATTAAAGTTTGCAAAGAACCAGATTTCAATTTTGATGATCAGCTCTACTGGTTTTTGTCTGTTTGCTTGCTTGCTTTTTATGTCATCTTAATTATTTCCTTTCTTTAACCATTTTTGTGTTTCTTCTATTCGTTTCCTAACCTTATGAGTTAAACGTTTTATATTTTTACATTAATTTTTAAATGACATACATCTGAGGCTATAAATCTCCCTCTGAGTGCTACTATAGATGCATCTCACTAATTTTCACATGCACTAGTTGTATTGCCATTTAGCATAATTATTTCAAATTTTCAATTTGTATTTTCTCTTTAACCCTTAGTTACCTAGAATTATGTTTTCTAGATTCCAAATGTATAATTGTTTTTAATTTTTTTATTGTTGATTTATAACCTAAGGGTATTTTGGACAGGGAATATGATCTCCATGAAATCCATTAGTTGGGCTTTTTTTTTATATGTTTCATGTTGTTCTTGGGAAAAGATGTGTATTCTCTAATTTTTGAGCTAAATCAAGCTTGTGAATCATATCATTAATTTTTCCTATATAGATATTAAATTTTGCCATACTGATCTATTAATTTTATTAGTTCCTGCTGTATCTCTCCTATATATCTTTTTCCAGGTACAAGCAGATACATACGTTTTCTTCTTTCCCCTTTCTCTTGCACAAAAGATAGCATACTATATGTACATTTTTGTGCTTTGATTTTTTTAATTTAATAATATATCCTAAAAAGCAATTTATATGAGTTCATGAGTTTGCTCCTTTCTTTTTTTTTACAGCTGCATAGTACTCCATTGTGTAAATATACTATAATTTAATCAACCAGTCTCTAATATATGGACATTTAGGTTGGTTAAAATGTCTTATATTTACAAATAATGCTTCAATGAATAATTTTCATATTTGGGGTTGCGTTTCTTTAGAAGTAGGGTTCAAAGAGAAAATGCATATGTAGTTTTGTTGGACATCGCCAAATTCCTCTCCATGGAGAATGTACCATATTTGCATTCCCATCTGCAATGAATGAGATTGGCTATTTCCTCACAGTCTTACCAGAGTATGTTGTAAAGCTTTTAAATTTTTTGACAACCTGGTAGGTGAGAAATGTTATCTCAGCCTAGTTCTGAATTGCATTTCTCTTATTATGACTAAAGTTGAACATATTTTCATATGTTTAAGAACCATTTTATATCATTTTTGGATTATCAGTTCATTTCTCTCATTTTTCATGGAATATTTGGTCTTTTTTCCTCAAATGTTAATTTTTTAAAAAATATATTAGGGATGTCAGCACTTTATCTGTGATACGTATTGCAGATATTTTTTCACAACTTGTCATTTGTCTTTTGATTTTGTTAATGGTGCTTTTTTTCACGAGAAAGTGTTTTTTTTTAATTTTGTAAACTTTATCAATCGTTTCTTTTATTGCATTAGGATTTTAAGTCATATTTATAAGATCTTCCCCTACATGTTGGTTATATAGAGAGAAATTCATCAATGTTTTCTTCTAATTTTTATTTTTTAAATTTAGATCTCTGATCTATTTGATACTTATTCTTGTGTATGGTGTGAGGAACAGATGTAACAAACCTGATTTTTTTTCCAAATGACTATCCATTTGTTCCAATAACATTTATTTAAAAATCCATCCTTTGAATTAAAAAAACAAGATCCAACTATATGCTGCCTTCAAGAGACTCATCTCAGCTACAAAGACAAACATAGACTCAAAGTGAAGGAATGGAAGATACTCCAAGCAAAAGACAGCTAGAGAAAAGGAGGTGTAACCAAACTTATATCAGACAAAACAGATTTCAAGAAGATGGGCATTGTGTAATGACAAAAGGGACAATAAATCAAGAAGTTATAACACTTATCAATACATATGTACCCAAACTGGGGGCACCAAAATATATAAAGCAATTACTAACAGAACTAAAAGGAGAAACTGACAAATGCACAATTATAGTAGTGGACCTATTTATACCCATTGACAGCTATGGACAGAGCATCCAAACAGAAAATTGCTAAGGAAGCATCAGCCTCAAATGACACATTAGATAAAACATACATAATCAATATTATAGAGCTTTTTATCCCAGAACACCAGAATATACATTCTTCTCTAGTACACATGGCACATTCTCAAGGATAGACCATATGTTGGGCCATAAAACTAGTCTCAAAACATTTTTAACAATTGAAATCATACCAAGCATGTTCTCTGATCACAATGGTTTGAAACTGAAAATCAATTGCAAAAAGAAAGCTGGAAAACCCACAAATATGTGGAGATTAAACAACATGCTACTGAACAAATGCTGGGTCAAAGAAGAAATAAGAGATCAAAAAATCCATATGATCATTGCAGCATTATTCACGATAGCCAAGACATGGAAACAACCTAAGCGTCCTTCGATGAATAAATGGATAAAAAAGATGTGGTATATATATACAGTGGATTACTACTCAGCCATAAGAAAGAATGAAATGCTGCCATTTGTGACAACATAGATGGGTCTTGAGAATATCATGCTAAGCAAAATCAGTCAGATGGAAAAGGATAAGAACCATATAATTTTACTCATATGTGGGATTTAAAACAGAAAACAACAAACAATAAAGCAAACAAATAGACACACAGACAATATGGTGGTTACCAGAGAGGAAAGGAGCTGAAGGGAGGATGAATAAGGTAAAGGGCGTCAAATATACGGTAATAGAAGGCGATTAGACTATGGGCGGTGAGCGCACAGTGCAATATACAGATGATGTATCATAGAATTGTACGCTTAAATTTTATATAATGTATTAACCAATGTCACCCCAATAAATTTAATTTTTAAAAAAATTCATCCTTGCTTCAGCAATTTCAGATACTACTTTTATCCTAAGATAAATTCCTATATACTTAGGTCGGTTTTGAATTTTCTATGGTCTTTCATTGGTCTGAATGTTTAAGCATCAGTACCTCATTGTTTTAATTACTCATTACCTTAATTATTGAAAGCTTCTTTATAGAGGCTCATTGTAGTTCCTCCCCAGCCCCACCCCCCATGAACCCATGGCACCTTTTCAGTGTTTACTAGCTATTCTTATGTGTTTCTTTGTCCATATAAATGTTAATATCAACTTGATTACTTCCAGATAAAAAGCTTGATGGTATGGTTGTTGGGATCACCAATGTATAAATTACCTTAAGGAGAATGACACTGAGATGTCTTGTCTGAGAACAAGGATGTTTGTTTGTCCTACTTAAGAGTACAAATTTCCATATAAGTTTGGTACATTTCTTATTTACTCCTAAGCATTTTTTTCTTTTTACTATTGTAAATGGGTTTTTTCTTCCACTATAATTTCTAAATGATTTGCATTTGTGTACATGAAAGCTATTTTTTAATCTAATTGTATATCTGCTATCAAGCCAAATAATAAATAAAAACAAATTGGCAGCAAATAGGAGATAGGAGAAAAAAGAAACGGAGACAGAGAAGGCAGAAGAGACACCAGCTCCAACATATAACAGGGCAAGGATTAGAAAAATTTTATCATATCTTTTGTTGGTTGACCCTCTATGCTGTAAAAACCCTTTTTCAAGCCTACAGGTCAAAGACAGCCAGGTTTCCTGCTAAAACAGGACCCTACTGTGAATGATGCAGAGGAGAAAGAGAGGAGTCTGAGGAACTGACCACAGCACTGGGCGAAGGATGAGAAAGAAGATGAAGCTGGAGGCCATGGCCCTGAAGGAATCCTGTGAGCTACGTTAGTTAATCAGGTTGTTGCAAGGTGACATGCAAAATAATGCAAAAACTACCAAAAAGTATGTTTGCATTTTTTGTGGAACCTGGTGAAATGGTTGAGTTTTGCATCAAAGTTTGTATGAAGCTGGAAAGGATTCCATGCAGACAGGAGGAAATTCCTACATCTGGGTTATGGTAGGACTTGAGTCTCTTAAAAGGTTGTAGTAGGATTTGGGCCTCAACATAATAAAAATTTTAATGTATATAGTGGGAGGAAACAAATAAGTTTTTTTTTTTCCAAGGAAAAACGGAAAAACTGGAGAAACATTTCAAAATGTTGTTTAACTAGGGACTCTTTTCATAGCTCCCCCAGTGGCTTCAGTTAGGGACATTGGCTCTGAAATACTTTTGATAAGTATTGAATGTATTGGTCCCATTTCCCAGGACCACCATCAGTATGAATAGAATTAATACTTGCTAATCAGCTCAGCATTGTATTGCCTTAAGCAGTACAGGTGGCCAAATATAGATGAAATGCAGAAATCACACATCCATTCTATTCCTGTGTGTTCTTGCCTAGTAATCTATAATTCTCCTGGCTATAAACCATTCCTTCCTAGCAGCAACATACCATGATTTCACTGGCCATTCTTATTCATTAATACCAGCTGCTTAGCAGTGCCTGAAGGTATCAGGAGAAATATGTGTAGATGTTTTTACCATATGGTTTGTTAAAAGTTGATGAAGCCCTTTCATGTAAAGCTGGGGTTGGCCAGGCATGATGTGCACACAGAAAAGTCCAGCAAAATGAAATGAGGATCAAGGCTTCCTACAAAAGAGGAGTTTTTTTCTCTTTGTCACTTTTGACTTATGATCTTCTTTATACCTAGGTACTAAGATTATCTAAAAATATTTCAGACAGTGTCACCATGATAAACTGTGTCCCAAAGATTACTCCTTATTGAAAGCATAGAACCCAAAGGCAGGGGGTATAATCACTTTTCCAACACAAATAAAATCTCTTGCTCCAAAGTTGTTTCATGTGACAGCTATTTGCATTATAATTTCTTATTTGAGAGTCATAATCAACAATAAAGTTTTATCAGAGATGTTTCTATTATGTGGAATTTATTCAATTTTTCAGAAACTATTACATGCCTATTCTGACCCAGGCCCTATATATTACGTAATTAGGACATGATGGTGAAGAAATGTGGCTAAGTTGCTCACTCTAGGAGAAAACAAATGCAAAATGAATAATGTGAATGCACTGAGAGTGATGAAGATGAAAAGGTGTATATACAGTGGGCCCAACCTAGTCTGTGGAAACAGAGAAGATCATATGCTGGAGGGAGTGACATTGAAACTAAGACTTAGTGGGGATCAAAAGTGTTGGTGTTAGCTAAAAGAGTGGGGAGAAGAGTCTTACTGGAAAAGGAAACTTGTACATGGGCAAAAGCTCTGAGTAACAGAGAGTGTGGATTCAAGTCGCCTGCAAATGTTTAGTATAGCTGGAGCTGAGTGGTTGTGTGAGGGACTCGTGAGTGATGAACGTGGACACTGTTCTGATCACAGTAAGGATATTTGACTTTATGCTAAAGCCAATGGGAAGTAATGGGAGCAAGAGAGTGACTTGATCAGATGTAAATTTCCAAATAATCACTATGGTAGCTGGGGAGGGAAAGAAAGAGAAGAAGAATGGATGAGTTGTTGATGGTCTGGTAGTTGTGAGAGTGGAGAGTAGTTGCAATCCTGAGGTATGGGAGTGACAAGCTGCATTTTAGTTCCCAGGTACTGGTTTCCCCATTCTGCCAAACATCTTCAGTCCCCAAACCACACACATTATTCATCCCATTCTCTGTGCTACGTAAGGCCCTGCCGGGTACCAGAAGCATGGCTGTTGATAATAAAGAGGACTGGAACTCCAGCTACAGCTGCCAGAGCCAATGGAACGGAAGCAGACCAAAGCAAAGCCTGAAGAATTAGGATTATGGAACATCCTTTGGGATGGAGGAGACCAAAGCAAAGCCTGAAGAATTAGGATTATGGAACATCCTTTGGGATTGGAATGGAGGAGACAACAGACGAGAGGAGAGGAAGAGTGGCTGGAACAAAGAACACACCAGTCACCCCTCATTCTGGTTGCCAAACGGTGATGAAATCTTTTGTGATTGGTGTGGTGTGCACCAAGGAAGTCCTACTAGCCAGACTTCCTTCTGCCATACAGATCTTAAAGTCTTGCTGAATTTAATTACCTGAGAAACACTCTCTGCCATGAAGATCTAAGAAACAAAGAGCAGGAAACCAAACAAAAGCAGTATGAGAAGGTCCTCTGGGAGGCCACTTGACTGTGTGGCAGCTGGATATGGGAGCGGTCCCGAGACTACACTAACGGCCTTACATTTGATGGGATTGCTGATGCTCCATACGACACAGAAACCTAGACCCACGCCATCACACAGTGTCATGTGAACATCATTGATTAACACTAAATGGCAAGACCAAATTATTAACAGCAGTCCTGGAGTATAATCAGCCTTCAAGGAGAGAAGTAATGTTCACCTAAGCATAATTTTCTTGGACAAGGAAGGTGGAAAATGGCTGACAACAGGATATCCATGCAGATGTTTTAAAGTTGAAGAAAGGTGATGCTAAACTGCAGAAATGTTTTGAATGTATAATGAAATGCACATTAAGTGAGCAAACCTATCCGTAGAGCAACGTGAGAAATCCAAAGATACACCAAGCTCATGCACTTATAGAAGCTGATGAGTTTCTGTTAACATCAGATTATTTTAAGAAAAGATCAACTTGATGCTGAATGTGGCAGGGAAAAAAATGGTTTAATACTGACGCTGCATTAATAAAACAAAAACTTAAATCATTACATTCGCACACAGAAATAGTCTTTTCTACGCGTACAATGTGGAGAGGACTTTTAGCCAGAATTTGTTCTCAATGATTTTAGAATGATGAAAATGACCTCAGCCAATGGTGTTTTCTCCTCTCATGAAGTTGAGTCCTGACTTAAAATCGCTAAGTTTCTCCTCACATCTGAGGTTTCCAGTTCAGTTTAAATATCATCAAAAGCCCCCGTTGAAAGCACAAAATTGTTTACTCTTGACATCTTGGCCTCAAGATAGGCAATTGAAATTACATTATCAGTCAAGTAGAGAAGGAAAGTAGAGGCATTTGCCTTCACATTTTCTACGGGGTGAACTTAGGAAAATTTGCCACTCTACAGAATAGCCATGGAGAACGCAATATTTTATATCTCCTTCCCATCCAGAGGTAGGGTCTAGGACACCTCCTCTCGAATCTGGGAAGGCTCTGTGATTGCTCTGACCAATATGTCATAGAAGAAGTAATGCTGAGCCAGTTTCCGTGCTGGAAGAACATGCAGCTTCACTCACTCTGGGGGAAGCCAGACACCATGTAAGAAGTTCAACTTCCTGAGACTGCCATGCTGTGAGAAAACCCAAGCTTGTTACCTGAAGAGGCTCCGTGGGAAGAAAGATGCTTGGCCAGTCCCCAGCTTTTCCAGACAAACCAATCCAGGCACCTAGGCATGGAGTGAGAAGCCGTCTTCAACATTAGTCAAGTCGAGCCTTCGGGTGACTCCCGCCCCACCTGTTATCTGACTGAAACCACATGTGAAACCCCAAGTGAGAATTTTCTAGCTGAGTAGTCAACTTACTGAATCATGAGAGATAATAAATTGTTTTATGGCACTAAGTTTGGGGTGGTTTGTTACAATAATAGCATTTTGCCAAAAATCTGCATGCAGCTTTCAAAAGATAAATTCTATAGAACTGTGTTGTGAGAGTAGCCCCTAACCATAGGTACCTATTTAAATCTGAGTTAATTAAATTTAAATAATATTTAAAATTCAGTTTCTCAGTCACACTAGCCACATTTCTGATGTTCAACATCCACAGGTGTTACAGAGAAGCTCTGTAGCTTCTCTGCAGAAGGATGAGGCTGAGAGGGACCATTTTGACAATGTATTCTGCCTGCTGACACATACAACTAATACACATAGTTCTATCTCTCACTGAACTGAAGAAAGAAATGAAAAGCTAGGTTCAAATAAAAATCAAGGTATGTAAAACTTGTCCAGGTTTAATTTTTCTAAGTATGAGTCTTAAATAAATAAAAAAGAAAAAGAAAAAAGAAGAGTTTTTGTTAATCGCATTCCTCCAGCAAAAACTGGTCTCATTTTATCACTGAATATGGGAGATATTCTTAGAGGGGGGAAAAATCATCTCAAGCTTAGCCTTGAAAAGCCGAGGCAAGCATGCTGCTATAATTGAATAAGACGTTATGCAGAATTCATAAAGGCTTTTGCCTGACAGACCATCATTAAGATAAATCAACTGGAAAAGAACAAGGATCCGGTACCTTGGCATCGATCCATTAAAATGTTGCTTTTCATTATGAGATTCCTTTTGTTCCTTGTGGAAAATTCTGAATCTACACGGATATATATGTATATGTCTACATCGGCAAGCTACAGAGAGAGAAAACAGGCACGCAAACCAGTTATGCATATACATATATATACACGGGTACGTGTTTAGGTAGAGGATACTTAAGGTGTCACCTTTTTAAATGCCTTTGGTTCAATTTGATGTTTTTTTTTTTAAGTAGAGATCAAACTGTACAATTTCAAAAGTGATGACTTTCTAATGACACTTAAGATGAGAATAAAGTTTAAATCAAGTGTGAAGTGAAGATTCAAGACACATGAATATGTAAAATATGTGTATTTCATTTTATCCTGAAGGGTCCCAAAAAGAATTCTTGCCTTTGTTCCCGCTCATAGTTTTGTTTTCAAGAATGCTGTTTATCCTCACTCACCAATAAGCCTCAACTACCAAAGACCTCTCTGAGGGCCGCAGGCTTATTCTTGATTTTTTGATGGAGGGAGAGTTACTTACAGCTGCATTTATAGATAAGACAAAAATAATGTCTTCAGAACGGGTTCATGGTTGGCAATGTGACTACTAGAACTGAAACCAAAGAGACATTATTTTAATACATCACCTAAAAAAGACATAATCATCCATATTTTCTGATGCGGAGCCACTTCTGATTTCCTAAATAACATATTTGCAACACGGAGCAGAGAGGTGGGGAGAGGATGTGAGGGAAGCCTACCAGCCATCCCAAGAGCTTCAGAGACAAGGCATTGTGTGCAATTATCATGATAATCAGCTAAACATACATACGCCATGGGAACCTAACCTAAGGATCTTTTTATCCACTGTTCCCATGTACAGGAAATGACAAAGGCACACCAGATAACAGTTACTCTAGGAAATGCGCTGAGGGAGACGATCTTAGGTCTAGGCTATAAAGGCATTTTTACAGTTCTACTTGAACACACAAATACCATACCATAAACTCAAATCTTTTTTTTTCTTTCTCTTGCCTACATTGAAATTAGAAGAGGCATATATGATAGCCAAAGAAATTGCCCTGCAACGTTAAAAAGTAATTTTTCAAGTACCTTTGAGCTTAAACCAGGGATGGAAAATTTCAACCCAAAAGATTAAATTTGGAGAAAGTCACTAGCAGATGAGGACTAGAGTTATAATGGAAACCACATTGCAGACATGATTACATATGAGTCATTACTAAAATGTTGCTTTATATACATTGTTTTATACATATATATGTGTGTGTATATATATGTATATACACACATATATATACACATATGTGTGTGTGTGTGTGTGTGTATATACACTGTGTGCTACAAATTCACTGAGATCAAATCTAGGCATTATCTTAGAAATGTCCACTAAATGTTTGCAATGCATTTTAACTTCCATAAAAGAAAGATACTGTCCTTTCCCATAGAAGGTATTCCATATACATTTTTGGCATTTCATTTAATTTTGATTTCATTATTTTACATTTTGTGATAACCCCATCAACGTGAGAATTAAGATTATTTTTTCTAACTACAGAGAAAAGCTCTGATTTCCTTTAATAGTGCCAGCAAGATGCTAGAGGTGAATGTGGTTATATTTAATTTGAAACCAATTTTTCAAATTTAATAAATTATTTGTGTACAAGCGTATGTTGCTGATAACAAATACCTCTAAACTACCAAAACAGACCAACGTTTAGAGAATGTAGCTCTCAACTCCATGTGTTTTGAAACTTAAACCCTCCTCCCCATCTTCAATAAGGGAGTGGGCACAAAGCAGAGGGAGGACGGGGTAAAAAGGAGTAAGCCTGGTCATCAAAAAGCTTCTAATGCAGTTCGCATAACACATCCTAAATGACTCAGAAAGAGCCATTTGCACCTAACATAAAGACTCCGTTAATAGAAACCAAATCCAGGAAGGAGTCATAATGCTCCACAGCGTGTAAGTGTCATGGAACCAGAAATTTTTGTCTATTTATTCACTGCTCTGTTCTCAGCAACGACAATAGGGACTAGCAAACAACTGGTACTTAGTAAATATTTATTGAATTCTCCCAAGGATAATTAAACCACCAGAATTTTCATTTCACAAGGAACCGGGTTGAAGTGATTTTTTTATGATAAATCTGCAGTGTATTGCAGGAAAAGAATACAATATATATAGCAAAAACATTTAAGTAAGAACATCCATTCCAAGCAAAGGCTGCCGTACAACAAGGCTAGGGAAGCCAGATGTGTCCCCATTGTCCTCCGCCCTGTAAACACCCCTGCACGATGACTTTCTCCCTCAGATCAGGAATCACTAATGTGTATAGAGAACACCTTGGAATCAGGGAACCCAAAAGTAGGTTTACACTCTCTGGTCACATAGGCGCGCGCATTCCCTCCATGTAATCAGCCTCAGAGTTAAAGTTATTTTAACAGAAGGAATTTCCTTTCCTCTGGTTCTGTGTGGAGAGGGCTTAATGGTGACCTTAGAGATGTGGTTGGTCCTTGGTAACCAGTGAGGATGCAGCAACAGCTCCAGCTGGTGGGGAAGCTGAACTGGAATCAGACGCCACATCCCGGGCAGGACCTCCCTTAGTATTTGCAGGATCTAGAGCAAGAGTGTTGGCAATGCCCTCCAGCCACAAACCACCACGAAGGCATCTGCAGTGCGCTGGCTTTAGCGATTCACTGCTACATGGGAAAGTGTTCCTCGTGGGGAACATGAGCCTTCTTATTCAGCGGATACGAGAAGGGGCTTACAGGAATGGGGCTTGTGATTTTGAGGAGAGTTTAAGAAAGGAAGACTTTGATCAAAATTGCATGCTATCAGGCAACAGGCATAATGTTATGTATGCGAATCGTAATAATTCTTATCTAGAAAAATGAGAAGAGAGCGGAAATAACTTTTATCAGTAAAGAAGTGGTAGTCTCTCATAATAGCTAGGACAGGAGGCCGTTTGGTCATTTTTCAGCTTGGAAAATGTTCTTGTACTCAGAATGTGATTCCCAGGTGATCCTGCTTCTGTCTTACTCCATCATGGTCACAGAGGGACCATGTCCAACGTTGGTGTTCCATGAAATTGTCTCTGTTCCACTGAGAGCACCACCTCCTCGCTGTAAGAACTAGGTCCGCTCCTAGCCACCTAAAGCCAGCTCACAGATGTCTGGGCTGTTTTTCTCTTTCTCAGAACCGATGGAGGCCCACATATCACTTATCTGAGTATTTGAAAGTGAAAACTCAACCTCTGTTGAATGAATGATGTTTCATCCTCTTACCTTGACAAACGTATTCATAATAACAAAACTGAAAAGATTATGTAAAGCTATGGCTTTTATATGACTGAAATTTGCCAACATATTTTAAAAGACTGAATTTAATTACTATTCTGCATACTTGAATGTCTTATTGATGAGTCAGTGACATTTGTATGACTAATAAAAGGAAGACCTACATGGTTCATAAATTATTATGTATTTCATAAATTTTTCTTGCCTACATTTCAGCAAAATTGTAATTATGTTGTTGTAGTAAAGATTTTTTTACATAATTTATGTTCCACCAACAATAACCTAATATCTAAAATAAAATGTAGTGACACTCAAAATATATAAATTTTGGAAATATCTTCATCAAAAATAGGAAATAAAATAAAAATTTTTAATTAAAATTATTTGTACATTTTATCAAAAGCAATGATTTTCTTCTAATATATTCAAAATTATTACAGAAATCAAAATGCAAAATAATGTTATGGGATATCAAAATATCAAATAAAAATTATATACAGAAAGATAAACTTTAATTTTATATTTTAAAATATAAGTAAATCTTACTAAATATATTTATAAAATCAAATTATTTGCAATGCTAGCATTCAATGTACACTTTGCCGCCAATGTAAAAGATTGCTATCACTCTTCACCAATGTTACATCTAGACATGCATATATAAAATATAAGCGACAGGAATGGTAACGTTGAAAAGCAATTTTAAGCAACCATGTACAAACTGTCAGAAATACTTTGCTAATTTCATAAGTATCTCTGGATCCACAAATTGAAAACATGCAGAGAAAATGGACTCTCAGCACTACTGGAAATGATATTTCATTAGGCAAGAAGCTGTTGCATTTATGTCTTCTGAAAGACTGATTTTGAGGAGGAAGATTTTGAGTTAATGAATTTATTTTTTCTCTTACCTAAGCATTTTTTGTCATTCAAATGCTTTTGGCATGCTGAGGTAGTTTATAGCTCTGATAATGACAGCAGCACAACCCACATGACCTGCAGACATGGGCACCTTTGGTTTCAAGGACAGAGGGCAAGAGATGGAGAGAACCATTTCATTGGACAAGGGATGCACTGTAATTCCACTGAGCTCCAGAACTCGAGGGACAGAGGTGCCTCTGCACTGTAATAAAACTACTTTATGTGTCCATCTCTGTGATAAACAGGGTTTTCCGAAGCATGGGGCTTATTCCAGGGTTCCCTTTTGCTCACACCTCCTGGATCTTCCTCTTCTCTTTCTAAATCAGTCAAGTTTGACCATAGGAGTGTATCCATGAGCACATAGCCAAAACCAAAGCCATTGAAGATGGAAGAAGTTTCCCAGAGGAAAGAAAACATCAGAATGTGAAGGCTGAAACCAGCAGGTTATGGAAAGAGAAGATGAGAGAGAGAGAGACAGAGAGAGAGAGAGAGAGAGAGAGAGAGAGAGAGAGAGAGAGAGAGAGAGAGAGAGAGAGACTTATTATACCAGGAATTGGCTCACATGATTATGAAATCTGAGGAGTCCTATGATCTGCTGTCTATAAGCTGGAGACACAGGAACACCAGTGGTGTTCAGTCTGAGTCTGAAGGCCTGAGAACCAGGGAAGCCAATCACGTTTAGCCCAAATCCATAGGCTCAAGAATCAGCGAGCCAATGCTACAAGCCCTGGCCAGCGTGCAAAGGTTAGAGAGCCGGAAGTGCTGATGTCAGAGGGCAGGAGAAGGTGGATGTCTCTGCTCAGGAAGAGCAAATTCGCCTTTCCTCTGCCTTTCTGTTCTATTCAAAGCCTCAGGATGATGCCCACCTGCCTAGGGTGAGGTTGATCATCTTTCTCAGTCTACCAATTCAAATGCTAATCTATTCCAGAAACAAGCAAACAAATACACCGGGAAACAGTATCTTACCAGCTATCTGGAAATCCTTTTAGCCCATTCAAGTTGACACTGAAAATTAAGATCATACCCATCACAACATAGTAAACAAAATGATGTACAGGAAAATGCTACAATCCCAAATTCAGTTGTTAAAATGTCAGACTCTACACACAGACTTTTTTAAAAGCTGAAGAGTTCTAACAAAGGGGATGTGGAATGTGTAACTTCATGCAAGGCAACTATTTGTTAACCAGTATTTTTATTGCTTGGTGATCAGGAAGCAATACTGTAGGCATCTATTACTTATGTATTTAAGTAATATACATAATTGCTGTCTTAGTTCCATTTAAGGAAATTGGTGGGGAGGGAGTAGTATATTGAAAGAGAACAAAACATGTCACACCAAACTATGCCACTTTGGAATACTGATTATTTTGAATTAAAGTTACTTAAGAAACAGCTGGTGCAAGAAGGACTCTGAGCCTCCTTTATCCCCCTGAAGACAGAAGATAAATCTCCCATGTGAAAGTTACCGTCCCTGTACCAGGAGGGTAGAAGACATCTCATCACCAGAGGCAGGGAATTTAGGGCCGAGGAGGGTGTATAAACAAACCCTGTTACTTCACTAATTTATTACCCGAAGCCGAAACTCCTTTGTTTTGCCCAGTCTTCACAAATTTATTGTTTCTTTGTCTAAAAAAGTATAAATGCTGCCTGCTTTGGTCACTTCTTTGACTTTCATATTTCTATGAGTTCCAGTACATACAAAATTAAATTTGTTTTTCTTCTGTTAATCTGGTTTTTGCCAATTGAATTATTAGACCAGCTAAAGAACCTAGAAGGGAAGAAGGAAAAAGTTTCCTTCCCCTGCAATATCATACTAATATGTCTTATTTAAAGTAATGGGGAATGAGCTTTCAGTAGGCATTTGTTTCACAGAACATCTGAATTTCAGAAATGAATTTTGGAAGTTAAGAAGGTTAGGTGTAACTTTATTTCAATAATTCAGGTGGCAGGGAGGATTTACTCATCACTGTCATAAGGAATATAAAGTATTCATTTCCTTTCTTACACCCTGGAAATTAGAAACTTTAATTGCTTCCTCATTTGGGGGACTTGATTTCATTGGAATCATGAGCGTCGATGGATAAACAAAGTCAGAAGATTGCTCATTTTTCCTCTCAGTGTCAGCAGAGTGGTGAGAAGCCCTTTGTAATGTTGCCAAAACTCCTATGCAAGGTCGTGGATGCCATAGAACAAAATGTTGTTTGCACAGATGTTGGTTGCCAGGACTCAGTAGCCTAGAGTAACAACTTCCAAATAATATTTACTGCATGTTCAGCGAGTACTGAGATCGTGTTCATTGTTTAAATACAGTTAATAAACAAAAAGTCTTGATTTCTCTTTCCTTAGAGTCAAAAGTAGACACACAAATGTGGACATGTACTAGGGAAGCTTTCAGAAGCTGACGAAGTGCCTGACGCAGTGTCTGTAAGACCTTCTGTTTCACGACAGGCAGAATCACCACTTTGTGAATGAATAAGTTCACTTTTGTGAACTTTGAGCACAAAAATGTCTATTTGGTGACACTTATAATTTCGACCTTGATGCTGTCAAATGTTAAAAAATATCATTCTTCACAGATAGAGAGAGAATGATAGCAGAGGTGCTGCTGTTTCCTAAAATCCATCATGTCTCCATTTGCAAACAGGTAAGCTGAACGTAAGTCTATTTTGTTGGAGGGTGCAGCTCACAGTGGCCCATGTGGGGATCAAACCAACAACCTTGGTGTTATTAGCACCTCGCTCTAACCAACGGAGCTAACCAGCCACCCCAAGATAACTGTTTTTAAATAAATCAGTACATAAAGTCGGATCTGCTTAAGACATGTGGAGGATAAGGAAGGCATCTACTTCAAAATCTTTGTACTTGATAAATAAAAAAGTTTGTTTCTCTGTCTTTAAATCAAACATATACAATATAATGGATTTTATCAAGAATCACACCTTCCATTATTTCTACTGGTTGGGAGGAAATATTATAACTGTTGGTCTCAGTTTACAACAAAACAAAGTGAATTCCTACTTGTCCAATCAGCACATTAAGGTATTTAAATATAGACACATTCATCACACTTTTAAAAGGGGCTGACAATCTACTCTCTAAAACAAACATTTTCCTCTCCATGCGAAAAAGAGGTTTTCATAGCTATGCAAGCAAACACACACACAGACACACATACCTGTATGACCTTGTATTTTCAAACTCAGGAGCAAGTATTCAAACTCAGGAGCAAGAACATAGATTATCTTTCATATGTTATATATTAGTTATTTCCCTCATTGAATAAACCACATGTAAAAACTAAAGCACATGTACATAACACAATTGCTTTCTTCTTCCACAAACATTCAGATTTGTGGTGTCTAAACTAAAGTACACAGTCAAATGTCTGTTTCTTTATAAAGAAATATAAAAATATACAATCCCTTCAGGTATTGTAATGTGATGAGGATAGACCACAGCTAATAATTTTTACCCAGATGGGGAGACTTTATGACAATGAAAATGAACAACTTACCAGCTACATGTGACAACAGGAATGAGTCTCACAAACATAAAACCAGGCATCAGAATCCAGACAAAAGAATACATGCTGTGTGACGGCATATATATATAAAGTCTGAAAAGCAGGCAAAACCAAACTCTAGAATTTAGAGATATTTGCTTCAGGGATAAAACTATAAATAAAAGTAAGGAACTTACTCCTCCCAAAAAAAGATTGTGGTTTCCTTTGTGGAGAAGGGAATAAATTACTTGGAGGGACATAAAGGACATTTCTGGAACAATGGCAATGTAAGTAACTGGTGTTTGTTTTGTAATAAATAGATGAGAAATAAACTGTGCTTGTGGGTGCATGCACTTTTCTTAAGTGTGTTTCACTGCATAACATAAAGTTGGGAAAATAATTTGTGGGTCCAATTATATATCAAGAGTCTTTAAAAAAAAGACTAATACTCTCTGGTGCTCAAATTCCACTTTTGGAAATCTACATTAAAGATGAAATCTCTTTAAAATGTCTTATTCCTAATGACATTCACTAAAAATGTATTACTACTTTGGAAATTAATATAACCTAAAATCCAATAATAAGGAAAATGGCTTTAAAAGTTACGCTTATATGCTATCTGATCTAATTATAGATAGCGTGTAATTACAACTATATTTTTAAAAAATTCTATCCATGGAAACAAGACTTGAAAGACATACCATAAAATGTGAAAAGTGAGTATGGGGAGTGGAATTATAGCTGATTTTTTCTCTTTTTCGTGTTCTACCTGATTTCTCCATTTTTCTCTAATTAGTACTTATTGATTTAATTTTTTTAAATAGACTGCTGTCCAGTTAGGGAAGACCTTCTATACACTTGTGACTTAACAAGACTTATTTATATTTGCCTGTGCAATGTGTTCTTAATTCCGAAAGCCTTACTGTTCAAAGCCCCCATGAACTTTGTGCAGAAAGATTATCATTCCTTGCTCAACTTAAGTCACTTGGCCTAAGGCACACAGTCAGGATTTAGAGGAGCCAGGATTTAAACTATTATTTAGGGGAGCCAGGATCTAAACTGTTTTCCTTAATTCAAAATTCTGAAATTCATTAAATTATACCATACCTATATATAGGGTTACACAAATACGTTTAGCGACAAATAAGTATAACAATAACTAATTCCCTCTTAAAAATATAGTAGTGATGTCTAATAGAGAGATACAGACTTACCAGGCAGATATCAAGTGCTTCTCAACATTTGGGCGGGAGGGTAAGGATGCCTGTGAAAAGCAGCTAAAAGCCAGAAAAAAGCTCACAAGCGTGCACACGTGCCATTTTTTTCCATATAATTTCAGGGGGTTCGTGAAATTTATGACAGCTATCCATATACCCCGGGTTTAAAACCCTGCCTACATGAACACAAATTCCAGAGAGCAATAAACTAGGATTGAGTATCTGAATGGCTAGGGGAAAGGAAGCTTAATTAAGCAGAAAGGAGCTAGAACAAACTCTTTTTTCCACTCAAGCTTCCATAAAACTCCACAAGAGAGACAGTAGAAACAGCCCCCTTGGCTGACCACTGCACTCGTCCCTACTGCTCCTCTATATCGTACAAAAGAGAAAGTGAAGGCTTTCTCTGCATAGTCCTAGACCCAGATGGATGAAAACAGAAATAGAGTAAGACAAAGCTGATGAGACAGCTCCAGGCATGAAATCAACCTCTCTCTTCCTCAGATCTTCCCTGGCAAGTGGATCTGAGATACTTGAAGGAGAGAACAAAGGAGACGCTCAGAGCCCTGATATGCTCCACGCTGTGCTTGCCAGGAAGTTCCCAGCCCACCACTCTGAGCCAGATCAACATTCATACATGTTTGGCCATATTCTCTCCTCCTAGCTCCTCACCCCAAAGCATATTCATTGGATTATGACTATAAGCCTATTTATATCTCTCCCTACCCCGCACCCCAACCACACACACATACAAGATTGCAAAGGTCACGTAAAACTTGGTGAAGTTTAAGATTTATAAATAAAAATATCTGGAATCCCACACATCACAGAACAAGCTGACTACCATGTGCTATTCCACGGAGTTGGGCGACGAAGCTGTTGTGCTTAAACTGGGGTTTGTGCCCTATGTAGACATGATCTGTACGCCCACTACCCACTCCAGGGCTACATCAGAGGCAGATGAAGGCTTTGACAAGAAAATATGGGGAGACCACAATAGAATTCAGAATGAACACTTCTGAATCCCTTATTATGTGTCAGCTGCTTTCAAATATCTTACCAAACCCCAACTCCTGGGAGATCCTCATCTTATAGGTGACAAAACTTAGGCTCAGAGAAGTGAAGAACCTTTCCCAAGGACATACTGACCTTGATTCTTGTTAGGGAAATATGGCATTTGGCTCAGAGTCTTAGTGAAATAAGCTTTCTAACCATAACCAACCGTGGCATACAATCAAGGACACTGTCAGTTTCTGAGCCTAAAATGAAGATCCCTCAACAATACTTTGCCAATGGATCCCTCCCAGACTCACCGTCCATCTGTCTTGGGAACTTGAGCATTATAACAATTGATTGCATGACAGTCTTACCTAAGGTTTCTATGCTTCTGTTTTATGTAACACGAGGAAGGCAGTATCAGCCTCTTTCTTACTTCTTAGGCTTATGTCAAGAGCAAAAAATAAGTTATGTGGAGACCAATTAAGCAGAATTTGCATTTTGATGCCTTGTTTGGCTCAGGCACTGGGAAATTGAATTGCTGTATGAAATCTGAGCTGGCACATGAGGGAATGAATAGCGATTTTGGTTCCATAATAAATAAGAAAAGAATTTCAAGCTCATAAAATATAAATGCCTAGTACAAGATATTTCTTACTCTTATTTTCTCATTGCCCTGATTTCCTTATTCACTTATTATTTGATCATGTTTTTTCATATGAATCCTCATAACACATCTAAATCTTTTTGGAAAAGTAAAAAACAAGAATTTGTCTTTTTTAAGTTGTGACAGACACTAACTAAATGCTCATTAATCTCTTTAAGATTTCCAAAGAATTCAGGGAAACTACATTTCCCAGCCTTCCTTGCAGTTAGTTTGGCGTCATATGACTAATCCTGGACAATAGAATGTGGATAGGAAGCAATAAAGGCCACTTTTAGGCCTGGCGCTGACACCCTTGCATGATCATCCCTGCTCTCTCTTCTCTTCCAATGTTATCAAGGAAGTCACAGATTAAAAGCAGCAGTGTCAATTGCTGTTTTCTGATCTGTCTCCTTGGGCAAGGGAAACAAAAGAAAAAATAAACCAATGGGACTACATCAAACTAAAAAGTTTTTGCACAGCAAAGGAAACCACCAACAAAATGAAAAGACATCCTACTGAATGGGAGAAGATATCCACCAATGATATATCTGATAAGGGGTTAATATTCAAAATTTATAAACTCATACAACTCAAAACTCAACACCAAAACAACAAACAATCCAATTAAGAAATGGGCAGAGTTGGGCCAGCCCGGTGGTTCAGGCGGTTAGAGCTCCATGCTCCTAACTCCGAAGGCTGCCAGTGCGATTCCCACATGGGCCAGTGGGCTCTCAACCACAAGGTTGTCGGTTCAATTCCTCGAGTCCCACAAGGGATGGTGGGCTCCGCCCCCTGCAACTAAGATTGAACACGGCACCTTGAGCTGAGCTGCCTCCCGGATGGCTCAGTTGGTTGGAGCGCATCCTCTCAACCACAAGGTTGCCAGTTTGATTCCTCGACTCCCGCAAAGGATGGTGGGCTGTGCCCCCTGCAACTAGAAACGGTAACTGGACCTGGAGCTGAGCTGCACCCTCCACAACAAAGACTGAAAGGACAACAACTTGAAGCTGAACGGCACCCTCCACAACTAAGATTGAAAGGACAACAACTTGGCTTGGAAAAAAGGCCTGGAAGTACACACTGTTCCCCAATAAAAGTCCTGTTCCCCTTCCCCAATAAAAACAAATAAATAAATAAAGTAATAATGAGTTATCTAAAAAAAAAAAAAAGAAAGAAATGGGCAGAGAACCTGAATAGACATCTCTCTAAAGAGGACATAAAGATGGCCAACAGACATATGAAAATATGCTCAATATCCCTAATCATCAGAGAAATGCAAATTAAAAACACAATGAGATATCACCTCACACCTGTCAGAATGGCCATCATTACAAAATCAACAAACAATAAGTGTTGGCTAGGCTGCCAAAGAAAAGGGAACCCATGTGCACTATTGGTGGGATTGCACATTGGTACAAACACTATGGAAAACAGTATGGAGGTTCCTCAAAACATTGAAAATAGAATTACCTTATGACCCAGCAATTCCACTTCTGGGTATTTATCTGAAGAAATCCAAAACATTAATTCAAAAAGATGTATGCACTCCTATGTTCACTGTAGCACTATTCACAATAACCAAGATATGAAAGCATCCTAAGTGCTCATCAATAGACAACTGGATAAAGATGAAGTGGTACATATATACAATGGAATATTACTCAGCCCAAAAAATATTAAATGTTACCATTTGCAACAACGTGAATGGATATAGAGGATATTATACTAAGTGAAATAAGTCAGACTGAGAAACACAAATACCATATAATTGCATTTATATGTGAAATCTAAAGAACAAAATAAATGAACACACAACACAGACACAAACTTATAGATACAGAGGAAAAAAATTGATGGTTGCCAGATGGGAGGGGCGTTGGGGAGGTGGGTGAAAAATGTTAATTAAGAAGTATAAATTTGTAGCTACAAAATAGCCACAGACATGTAAAGTACAACATAGGGAGTATATAGTCAATAATATTGCAACAATTATATAGAGTGCCAGGCGCATACTAGACTAACTGGGGGGATCCCTGAATAAATTACATTAATGTCTAACCACTGGGCTATACACTTGAAACTTACGTAAAATAATACTGAATGTCAACTGTAACTGAAATAAATAAATAAACAAATAAATAAATAAGCAATGTCAAAAAATGAAATCATCTACCCGCGGACTGTGATAAGTGGGAGAAATAAACTGTTTTTGTATTATTATTAGGAGTTTGAAATTAATGTTATAGCAGTTATCATTGCTTATCGTAATTATGTAATAAGACAATTCATATTAGTCTACTTTTTAAGACTGGCAAATAAGAGGCAGGAAAAAAAAATGTGTGAAAATTTAGAAAAGACTTATACAAATGTATGGATCACTAAGCCCAGGGTATGGTTCAGTTTGGGGCAGAATTCCTAATGTTATCCTCTGTTACTCATTCCTAGTTCCATATATTTGGCTTTTTCTTTTGAGAAGCTGACAACATCCCTTTACTACCTTGAATGTTTTAAATGGTGGAATGGTACCTACCCCCTCCCCACCCCAAAGAAAATATGTTTACAACCTACAACCCAGAACCTGTAAATGTGACCTTACTTGTAAAAACAAGGTATTTGCAGATGTAATTAAATTAAAGATCTTTAGATGAGAGCATCATGGATTACCCAAGTGGATCCTAAATCCAATGACAAGTGTCCTTATAAGGGACAAAGAGCAGAAGATTCAGACAGAGAGGAGAAGGCCACGTGAAGAGGGAGGCAGAGACTGGAATGATGCAGCCACAAACCAAGGAATGCCTAGAGACCACAGACGCTAGAAGAGACAGGAAGGATTCTCCCCTTGAGCCTTCAGAGGGTGCACGGCTCTGCCGATACCTCGATTTTGGACTTCCGGCCCCAGGACTGTAGAAGAATATATTTTTGGGGTTTTAGGCCACTAAATTTTGTGGTAATTTGTTACAGCAGCCCTAAAACACTAATACAGGGTTCATCTTCCCTAAAGATTAACCAGAGTACAATTCAGTGTCCGCAGTTGCCCCTGAATTTCTTGTAAAGACAATCTTATGGGCCTTTTCTCATAATAATTTTTACTGTTAATCACTACTGGAAATAAGCCAGACATAACCAAAAGTAGTAACCTCAGAGAAATTAAAAAGAAATCTTTAAAAAGCTTTTTTGGTTACCATTCAGCTTTGTACTCTCTGACATCCCAGACTACATGGCATCCAAAAGCCTGGACGAAACCTCTCTGCTTTACATCTACTTTAAACTTGAGGGATGGATTAATATTTTAAACACTTAAAATGTGTTTATATTTTCAAGAAATCTATTGTGTAGCATACCACTGATAGCCACTTGCCATCACAGAAAAGGATAGCAAATTTGGAACACTTGTTTTTGTTTAAAAAAATGAAAAATACGTCTTTAAGTTAAACAACTCTTCAGTACTTTGGAATGAGAAATGAAGTGAAACTGTTATGGTACAAAAAATTTCCAGTCTCTTCCTATCTCATTACAAAGTCTCCCATTTTAATTTTGCTTCTGTAAAACTAAGTGCATCAGTACGCAGTGTATCATGGAAAAGGCAATATTTTAGGGTAGGATCACAGTAAATGAATGTGTGAAGGGACCTGTCAAACCCACTGCTTAGTGGAATTCCCACTCATAATAAAGTGCAAAAATGACCATTAGACATCCCCCTCTACCTATACTTTGCAATGCGGCCTTGAAATGCGACTTCACAGCTCATTCCATAAAGAGTTAGAAACTACTCACCATGCCCTTTCATTTAGGCCAACTTGTGACTTCTTTTGGCCGGTGGAATGTGGTAGGAGCATCATGGCCTTGAATTTCAAGTCTGGGCCTCTAGACACTGCATGTGTCTGCTCCTGCTCTTAGAACTCGGCCACCAGGTGATCAAGCAGGGGCTTCTTAGACATACAGATCCTGAGGCTCTTCCTCCCAGAGACTCTGATTCATTCGGATCTACATTTTTAATCAGCATCAGAAGCAATTCTCAGGAGGTCTTCAGATAACACTTCAGAAAACCCTGTGAGTCTAGATTATGGAGCAGTCTCAACTCCAAGCCTTTATAAGAATCAAAAATATATATATGAGCTAGTGTTCACTCAGCCAAAACTGGGGGCCACAATTTGGGGAATTTTAAAATATGGAAATTTTACCTAGCTCTTAAGTCTATGGCAAGAAGGAAATCAGTTGCATAAAGCACTTAACACAGAATCTGGTGCACAGTAGATGTTCCACTATTTATTATTTTTGTCTTATTATTATATGGCTATCTTTAAGCACCTATTCTTCTCAAAGGGCTAATTTACATTTCCGGACACTTCTAAATTCCTCAAAAGAAACACTATCTTACGTACAGTCAGGCTCTGAAATCAGTCACACCTTGGGGCCTGTCCTCAACTCCATCACTAATTAGCGTGTGACCTTGAATATTTACCTAAGCCTCAGTTTTTGCATCTGTAAAACAGGTACAAATGTATATTACCTTACACCATCAAACAATTTTGAAGATTAGAAGAGGTAATGTATGTAAAGCTTTCATCCAATGCCTTGCACATCATACCCACAGCAAATATTAGCTATTAGCATTATTTACTTCCTCAGCGTTCTTCCTCATAAGTCCTGAAGTTCAAATCAAGAAAATACACCTGCAGTTTTCTAAGAAACAACCTAGGAACTCAATGGCAAAGTTGCATCGCAGGTGTTCCTAGTATATGGACTATCCCAGAGCATGCCAATATTGGTGAACAAGTAGAGGGAGGGCCACCAAAGAGGAAACAGGAGGGCCCCTAGAGGTTTTCCTGAAGCACAGACCCTAAAAGCAGACACACTTGTATTTGGAGCTGACACAAAAGAAGCAAACTCGTGTTGCTGAACTCAGCATTGTCAAATGCTCACCTGTGAGTAAACAATAAAACTAAAGCATATGTGGCCACCAAAGAACAGGACAGAGGCAGGAGGCCGAGGAGTTATTTGGGAAGATGGGAAATGCATTCTCCCTTCTCCATTACCTCTTTCAACACCTAAGCCAGGCCCTCCTAGCCCCCTATCTGAAACAGCAGTCCCTTTACTGGTCCCTCTGTGTCTTGCTCTTCAGTTCCTCCTCTCCACTCAGCACATTGTGGCGAAAATTATTTACCTAAAATCCAGGTTGCCTCACGTCACACTCCTGGATGAAAACCTCCAGTGGCCACTCCTCTTGGGTCCAACGTACATGATTCATTCGTACAGCAATAGGCTTCACCCCTCCACACACATGAAATTCCTCTCCTAAGAACCTCAGTGATCCCCCAGCCGCCAGGGCTGTGGGGAGGGAGAGGCTGTCCTGAACATTCTGGTGGCCCAAGTTAGGTGGCTTGGAGTCAGCAAAGTTCCCTCACACTGTCATACCTTACATCTAATTTCATTGCTTTCTAGCCAAAATAGAACAAGACCCCTCAGGTTGTTTTAATTTCTAATAGTAATAAATCTACTGTAGCTGAACATTTTCTCATTTTTGTTATCTTCATTGGCTATATTTTATTCTTCTTTTTTATGACAACATCTTTCTCTAACACTTTTACATCTCTTTCTTGTTTAAGCCAGTTACCAGAACCGGAAGCCCTGGTTATCATAAGTCACTTGTTTGGAAAGATTCTGCCTTCCGACCTCCCATAATCATGTTCTGTGGCTTACTACAGGATTGGAGAGTGAGAATCTTCCACAGGTGATGCTTGGCAGCCAAAGAGGCCGTGAGCTGTCTCTAGCAGTCAGTGGATGCCCACACTCCATGAAGTGTGACAGAGTGGCCTTGCATTCCTCAGCGCATGAAGAAAACAAACCAAACACTGTAAACATTAAAAGACTTGCCTAGACGTCTTTGTTACTGAGTATTTTTCTGAGACTGAAGTGTTCTTTCTTCTCAGATTTTATAACCTTTCCATTGAGGTAGGACTGCTATGAAGAAAGAGTGACAGAAATACTAAGAGAGTGGGAGACTGGCTTGGCCCTGAAGAGAAAATGCCTGTGTTGTGTCCCTAGCACCTCAGATGAGAGCACAGTGGGAAGTATTGCACCACGTGGGGCTACATCGCCTATTTCCCTAGTGTTGGAGGGTCCTCTGAGGCAGGATCCACTATGGGGAAATCTGGAGATGTCTATAGCTACCTCATAATGCCTGTTAACTTTTCTGTTTTGAAGCTAAAATCCCATTTAATTGATTATAAGGATTTCAGCTAAGGAGCTTGAGCTATCTAGAGAGTGTTTTGAACCAAGCAAACTACAAACACCTGAAAAAGTAACCTAGGATCTAAAAAAACGAAGACATTTAAAAAATGTTCTTATTGTTACTCTTAATGGTGGTCTTGTTCTGTGCCTTAAAAAGATGATATGGGCCCTTTTGTATTTCAGGAATCTCTGAAATTGATGGGAAATTTATGCTTTAACCTTTTAGAAAAGGTTAAAAAAGAAAAAAGGTTAAAAAGGAGAAAAGACTTATAAAAGCCCTAGTTCAGGAGAGGACCATCCTTGTTCCTCTCTGACTCTAGCTGAAAACATAGCCGTTACTCTCAAGTATTTCTCAACATGTAGAAAGGACCAGGTCTTTACTTTATGATTCTAAACAGTAACTTTCCCATTAACCTCATTCCTGAAGCAGATAGTCAAGTCCAAAGCTTACTGAAGTTTTGAATTGGAATGCATATGCAAATCAAAGCATAACTTTTTAAACAAGCCCATTCAAAAGAACTATCTGGTTCAGCTTTTATGCCACCAGGTATCAAACTTTAGGGTACATCAAAACAGCATGAAGCACATATTTTAAAATGCCTATTCCTGACTTCTATCCAGAGATAGCAACCCAGGTGATTTTAATAGAGATCACAATTTGTAAAGCATTTCTGTAGACTTTTTTCAAATACAACTAAAGAGAAATTATAAATACCATCCATTACATCCTGTTACAGAGCTTGTCAAAGAAGCATTCTTAAGTCTGCATTCTTAAGACCCCCAAAAAAGAAAGAAAGGAATTGTCATGTGGCTATTTGTGTCCCTTCTCTTTTATGAGGAAAGCAAAGCCTCCACCCCGACAGAATTCCTCTTAGGTCTTCGTGGCCTGAATAATCCAGTGGCCAATGACAGCTACAGGGGATGCTGGAAAAGCTGTGAACAGACTGTCATGAGCAGCCTAAGAGCTTCATGACCCATCCTTTAGGGTTTGGCACATTGCCCACTTCCACACAATCAGGATCCTGTCTATAAAGAAGGTGGAATGAAGATTAGACAGCTCATAAGGGATGGAAACCTACCTCGAAAGGGATGGAAGGAAACATATGTTGAATATCTACTGTATGGAAAGTTCTGGAACAAATACTT
Organism: Rhinolophus ferrumequinum; assembly: GCF_004115265.2. Classification (NCBI taxonomy): domain Eukaryota; kingdom Metazoa; phylum Chordata; class Mammalia; order Chiroptera; family Rhinolophidae; genus Rhinolophus; species Rhinolophus ferrumequinum. The sequence goes on from NC_046288.1 coordinate 57,225,954, forward strand.
TCACGTTTTTAAAATTCTCATTGAACAGAATACCTCAGGCTCTCCTGTAAAGAGAGCTCTTTGCCTTCACCGTATCACCTCTGCTCTCTTTCAGTTATCAGGTAGAAGCCATTACTCCAGCCCATTTTCTAAAAAGATTGCCTTTTAAAAGTTTCCATTTAATATAATTTTAACCAATCAAAACTGAGTTTCCAAGTTCGTCTCTTAGCTCTATTTTCTTTATTGAGGTCCTTCTCTTTTATTTCTGGCGGTAAGAGAAAACTTTTTATGCAAACTTTAAGCATAATACTTGTGGGGACAGAACCCCAGAGCGCAGTTTCCAGGCTCTCGGCCTCATGTGGAAAGGTGCTGCTCGGGTAGTAGATGGCCGTCAGCTGTAACCATTGAGCCATTGGCCACTAATATAACTGCCACAGCTGCGTTGGAGAGTAGAGTCGAGGAGAGTTGATCGGTTGGCAGAAAAGCGGACAGCAGGTGACACGTCGTGTGAATCCAGCCTCCAGTGAGACTATAGTGGTATGACTCCCTTACCTATGGCTCCGTGGGTGTTCCTTTTTGGCCTCACCATATCCTGTGTTCTTGTGTGGGGAGCGGGAGCTGAGACCCCCACAGGCCACCCCGCATGACATACTTCTAATCCATTAGAGATATGAATAAAAGGAAGCAAATCCCTTCTCTATTGTTCCAAAGATTAAAACAAATAAAAAACTGACGACACCCCAATGCAGCTATTATGTAGTATATGGTGATTTCCCTGAGAGATTGGGACATTAGAATTTTTCTTCTGTTCTCATTTTTTAAAAGAAAACTAAATGCAAAGGAAAATATTTAATACAATGCACAGATGACAAATTAAAAAATGAAAGTCAAGAAATGCCAAGGTATTTTCATAGGAATCATGTACCCTGCCCACATGCATGGCAATCTGTCAGCACTACACATTTGGTGTTTCTGCTAATAAACTTGACATTCCACTCACCAATCTTTGTGAATCTGGAATTGCCTGGACAGTAATTATAAGTGTGGAAGTGAAAAAACTACTGTTGAAATTATTGCTTATTAAAATGCATATTTATTTTTATTCTCTGTATTGTATCTACTGTAAAAACATAATTACTTATATTCACAGATTTCTAGTTCCCATTACTAGAAGAAATGTTGCTGAATCAACATGATGCTATTCTATTATAAAAACTGTAATCTGTACACTAAACAGTTCAGTCAACATAGCCCCAAATCAAGTCAGAGGGATAGCTGACAATTGAACTATTGGGACATTCAAGTTCACTCCATAATAGGAGGCAATTGAGTGTGTACCGCCCTGATTTCTTTGACTTCGTGGAGTTAAATCTGTTGAAGTTTCTGGGTCTCTTCCTGTGGGGACAGAGACCCAAAAAGCAGTTTCCAGGCTCTCGGCCTCACATAGAAAGGTGCTGGCTCAGGTAGTAAATGGCCATCGACTGATCAAATGGCCATCAGCTGTGGCTAGTTGGCTGTCAGCTGTAACCAGTGAGCCATTGGGCACTAATATAACTGCTGTGGCTAGGCTAGCAGAAAAATGGGGGCTAGCAAGGAGATGGTGGCTGAGCCTACAACCGGTGCAGTGAGGGTTGCGAACAGTGTGACTCCTGCTTCCTGTGTCTCCAACCCAGCTGCCAGTGAGAGTATAGTGGTATGACTCCCCTACCTATGGCTCCGTGGGTGTTCCTTTTTGGCCTCACCATGTCCTGCGTTCTTATGTGGGAAGCTGAGACCCTGCAGGCTGCCCCGCATGACACATGGCGTAGCGAGCAGGGTATGGTGTCGGCCAAAGCTCCCCGAAGGGCGGTGGAGCAGTTTGTGCGTATGAACACTCAGTCTCAGGAAGACCAGGAGGAGCAGCTGCCTGAGAGCTGGACCCCCGTGGAGGGGTGGAAAGATGTGGACGTTTCCTCAACCAGCAGAGGCCGGAGAAAGCGAAGGTCCTTGCGGCCCTGTGGGCTGGGAAGTGCTTGCTGAGGCAGCCCGGATGCAGGACTTGTAGTCCCAGGAGGAAACACTTGCTGAGTCCTCCGTGGGAGCTGAGGGTTAGGTCAAGGTCATCCCTCACCCCCAGGACAGCCCTGACGAATGACTATGGACTATGGGGAATTGCCTTCCATCCCTAATTTAATGGACCTCTTGACTGTTTGGGAACATACCACCATGTAGTGGAACTGGCAGATGTTTGCTTTTGTGTCTTGACTGGCCACCATTGAGAATATGTAAGCACCTTGACTGTGAGCCGCTGTTGTTCCAGCACAGTACCCTGAGAGGCCCAGAGAGAGTGGCAGTGCCCTGAGAGCCCTGGCTGAGTCCAGGAAGTCTGGCTGTGCCCAGAGAGAGTGGCAGTGCCCTGAGAGCCCTGGCTGAGTCCAGGAAGTCTGGCTGTGTCCAGAGAGAGTGGCAATGCCCTGAGAGGCCCTCGCTGTGCCTGGAGAGACTAGTAGTACCCTAAGAAGTCCAGGAAGTCTGGCTGTGCCCAGAAGTACTGGTGGTGCCCTGAGAAACCCTGGCTGTGACCAGAGAGCTTGGCTGTATCCAGGAAATAGCATTCACCTCCAGGTTCCTTGCACAGGGCCCCTCACGGAAGACTCTTGTCGCGTAGATTGTGAGGCGAGACACTGTAGGGGTGGAGTGTGGGGACAGAGCCCCAAAAAGCAGTTTCCAGACTCTCGGCCTCACATAGAAAGGTGCTGGCTCAGGTAGTAAATGGCCATCGACTGAGATCAAATGGCCATCAGCTGTGGCTAGTTGGCCGTCAGCAGTAACCAGTGAGCCATTGGTCACTAATATAACTGCTGTGGCTAGGCTAGCAAAAAAGGGGGAGCTAGCAAGAAGATGGTGGCTGAGCCTGCAAGCGGCACAGTGAGGGTTGAGAATTGTGTGGCTCCTGGTTCCTGTGTCTCCAACCCAGCTGCCAGTGAGAGTATAGTGGTGTGACTCCCCTACCTATGGCTCCGTGGGTGTTCCTTTTTGGCCTAGCCATATTCTGCGTTCTTGTGTGGGGAGTGGGACCCCGCCTGACACCCTGCATGACACATGGCGCAGCGAGCAGGGTCCCCTGCATGACACTTCCCCTTTGCCATCTTCCTCTAAGTCCCCTCCCAACCCCAATCCCCTCCAAATCAGAGGAGGGAACAGAATGGTGAGATACAGACTAAATATTGTGTGTATTGCTCCATTTCCCAAGCCTGTCCCCAACTTGTAGTAGGAACTCTGACGTGCAACTCCACGCAGAGGAAGGAAGTCATTGTTAGTTTAGAGCAAGGGTCAGCACTCTTTTCCTGTGAAGGGCCAGAGAGTAAATACTTTTAGGCCACAAGGTCGCTGTCTCAACAACTCAACTCTGCTGCTGGAGCACAACATCAGCCATAGGCGATAGGTAGACAGATGCACGTAGGTATGTCCCAACACAACTTATTTACAAAAACAAACAAGCCAGGTCGTAGTTTGCCAACTCCTGGTCTAGAGAATTCTGCTTATCTGTTTTTTCTTACTTTCTCAAGGACATATTCTATTTTACAATTCAGTAACTCAACACTGTGTTGTTTTTTTTTAAATATACCACTGTTGCCTAATTGTTTCCTATCTTGCCACTACTCTTCTAATTGATTCTATCATTGATCCTTCCAATAATAAAGCTTCTAGCTGCTACTTGAGATTCCTATTTTTCTTTACCTTTAACACAACCCAGATTTCCCTAGTCATCATCAGTTGATGAGTATAATTGAGTTAGGACTCATGAGCTGTAATCCCTGTATTTAATTATTGCTGTACAACAAAGCACCCTAAAACTCAGTGGTTTAAAACAATAAACTACTTATTACTTTGCATGAGTCTGGCCAGCTGGTAAGTTAAGTCTCCCTTTACTTTTTTCTCATAATTTTCTTGCCTATTCTTGGTATTTATTATTCCAAGTGAGCTGATAAAATTATCTAATTCCCTGCCAAAACATGCATTGAGGCTTTAATTGCCTCAAACATTTATTAATTTTAAGAAGGTTGATATTTGTATGCTATCAAGTCTTTTCCCCTAGGACCATGGTGTACTGTTCCATTTTTTTTTAAGACCTTGCTTTATGTCCTTTCATAAAATATTCTTGTATTAAAGCAGACCCTGTTTCTTTTCTTCTTAATTTTGTTCGTAAGTATCTTATAGGTTGTGTGGCAATCATTACTGGGGAGGTTGTTGGTTTGCAAACTTGAGACTTTCCCCAGTGAAATCTGACACCAGCCCCTATCCAAGGAGGGCAAAGGGAAACCAAAGAAAGAGGCAGATCACTCCAGATGCATAGGTGGCAGTTTGATAGGCAAGGAGGTTTACCTATGACGTTTGTCTTGGGTGCTAAAAGACAAGTGGATTCTGCACTTGTCCACCAGAATCTTGAAATTTTACATAGAGGCCTTCATTCGGTTCTGCCACATACACAGTCCAGGTGGTCTCGACAACACATTGCTCTCTCAGGCTGCGTCCTTGACATGGCTCCCACTGTGGGTACGGTGGGCAGAGTGTACATTCTAAGGACAGGTAGGTGCGTGGGCAGGGAACCTCTGACTGTCCAGGTCCAGCTCATGTATCACCCAGTAGTCACATCCCCTTGATGACCTCTTCCAACAGACATTTTCATTGGTAGTCGATTATTAATCAATACTACAGATTTTGATTTTTGCACATTTATGTGATTTTGGTTTTTGTACATTCATCTTATACTCAACTTTTAAGTCAGTTTAATTTTAATTTCGCTTCTAAAAAAACCTTTTAATTCTTATTTCAATTCTCATTTTAAAACTTTTTCCCTTCCCCTTTATTATTCCTTACTATGCCAGTGATTGTTTCAAACATTACACAAAACAATACATGTAAAGCACTTACCTCAGTGTCCAGCAAATAAGATAGTAAGTGCTCAGTAAATGTTGGCTGTTGAGATTTTGATTATATTTATTCAAGACAAATTTAAATTTTGCGCTATTCTTTATTCCTCATCTTACTCTTAGCTGTGAGATCTTTTGACCGTATCAGCAGGAAAAAAAAAACTGGGTGGAAAACTTCGGGAAACATACAATTTTGTATTTCATAGTCTTAATATCTTAATACCTGTTATATCCACAGAAGATATAAATAGTTAGGTAGTACATGAAGCATCACTCATAGTTCCAATTCTAAAATAAAAGTATATTATATTTTATGCTTTGATCAGAGATGTTAATAAGCTCAACTCAGCTTTTTATATGAAAAGTGTTTAACGCTTTTAATGCAGCTTTAACACAACTATTGACCACATTAATTAGACCTTCCTCATTAAAAGTAATGTTGAGAATAAACTGTCTTTCCAATGCCAATCTTCCACTTCTCATATTATCTTCTACTTGATTCCACTTTCCAAAGTGCTATCATTTTTCAGTGATTTTTCTTTTGTATCTGAATTAGTTTATGCTCGCTTTAGGCAAATGTGTATATTTTTTCTGTGTATTTTTCTCTCTTTGCAAAAACATACTTGTTTTCTTAACCTAGGAAACACAGAAGTTGGACACACAAAAAAAGCTGGCTGAACCAGGGATACTGTGCTTTGACTGCCTTTAGATTTGTATCTGACATATCTGTATTCAGTTACTTTGCTCAGTGGGCCAAAGAATGGTATTGTGAAGCAAAGATTACATGGTCTAGTCTCATAAATATTGGTGTCACTGTCCCTTGGTCAAAAGACTACATCTTTAAATGAAATAACACTACAGCAGTGCTTTACACAAATTCCTAACCTTCTCTCCACAGATAAGGAAACCTCAAGGTCACACAACCAACAAAGAATTGGTCGTCTTCAGAGCCTGAGTACTTAACCTCACACCTATATTCTCCCTTGAGCTTGTGCCTCTGCTTAAGCCAAAATTCCTCCTAGATAACTAAACTTTTATTTCTTACTCAAAATTCTTTAACGGCTGCCCATTGAAATTTGCTCACAACATATCAAAAGTCAAATTCCTACATATGCGCCTGTATAGAATATACATGTCCCTAGATGCATAAAATACCACAGCCGCACACTGAGGTTGAAAGTCATTTAGGACAGGTGCTGGGCAGCCAGGCAGTGGATCCAGCTATGTTATACGTAACTCAGGATTTCCTTTGAATCACTCCAACTCAGCTGTTTTTTCTTGGGGACCTGATTGTGCAGCAAGGCCGCAGCACTGGATGTCGGCTTTTAACAGATGCCTACATGCTCTTGGGCGGTAAGAGGAGTTAAGCTCTTGGGGAGAACAAACACTTCTCAGGGAGGATAAGCCAGAGCCGTTGAAGGAAAAGCAGCGAGGGAGTTGGTGTTCTAATTCATTTCAGTGGAGATATTTTCTTTTTCTTAACAAAGGCAGATCATATGGATGTTCACCGCTGGCACATGTCTAGAGATAAAGGTCCATGATGACATTTTCCGGGCTATTTCAGTTCTTTAAATCTAGGCCCCAAATTCTGCTGCCATTTTCCTTGGGAATCTGGGGAAGCGGAGAGTCGGGATAAGGAGACTTCACACTGCACACACCCCTGCTCAATTATAGTCATCAAGCACTTATCTTTCAGGAGACCAGCTTTTCTCTCAATCCAGAAAAAAAAATGGCTAGAAGTTAGGTGGGCAGCATGTTTTTTGCACAACTTATATATAATTACATTCAGAACAAGACTTATGTGGAATAGGGAATGGAATCCAGCAGAAATATAACCATAGAGGATTGTAGGCCCTCTAAGAAATACACCCCACACATAAGAGTTCCAGTGGGCACATTCTTCCTTTGTGAGCCAACCCACCCCTGGATACATATGTGCTAATAAAAATATACCATATGTGAGAAGCATGACTTCCGAAATTTTCCTGATAAAGTAACTGAATGCTGACTTCCAAGAGAGAGACATAATTGCTCCCCTCTTGGATGGCAATGAAATTCAAATATGTGGTCTTGATTATCATAGTGGAATAGAGATTTGACAGATATAAAACACTATATTTCTGCCAAGATGATTGCACTTTCTTTTTCCTCCTTAAAAAAATAATTGTTTTTCCATTCACTTTTCCAGCTGATGAAGAGATTAAAATGGCACTGAGATTTCCAAGATCACTTGGCAGGAGAGTTTTGGTGTAAGGATTGAATGTTTTAAAGATTGGTTTGCGCTCATTTTTATGAACTGGGAAGAAGAAAAACAATTTCTGCCTGTATCAGATTTGTAGATTAAAGATACACATACCAACCTGGGGGCTGGTGGAAATCTCTGGGTGCTTTCATTTGCTTCCCCATCTCTCTGGAACACACAAGTGGGAAGCCAATGCCAAGAGCACCGGGACCTAGACTCGTGTTTTCATCATGTCCCTCTCTGGTGGGCTGGGGGCCAGGGGCACAGTGGGAGCTAGACTCAAAAAGGACAATTACACAATAGAACACAGTTACTTTTCATACCACATTTCACCCAAAAGCTGTTAATCTTGATTTCGCTTCATGTTCTCATCTTGATTTTATGAGTACATTTTTACAGTTTTGAAAGGATATTAAGTTTTCTGAGTGCCAAGTTATAAAAAAATTTTTTTCTATATTTTTCACTTTTAATGCTGCTGACTATAAAAATCGTCTTGAAATTTAGCAGTAGCACGGTTTTAATGTAAAATACATTTTTTTTTTCACATCCCGCCTATTATGATCAGGGTATCATTCAGTGACAAACAGTAAGAAATTCCAGATAATTTAAATAACAATGGAATTTATGGGAAGGTTCTTGGGTCTCTTATAGAATTGATAGGAAAAGAGAATGAGGATTAGAAAATGGTCACAAACAAAAAGGATATTGGTAGCAGATGACTCAACCAAGGTCATATCTTATCATTGGCATATTCTAGATAGGATACTACTTCTGCACAGGAGACCCAATTGCCACAGGTGCCACCTCCACTAGACACTCACTACCCCGAGGATCTTGACTGCGACCATGAAACCATGAAACCATTCATTGTTACTGTTTCTACATCTTTGCAACACTTCCTACATGTCAACATTTCAGGTGGGAGTTTCTGAATTAGTTGAGTTGAGGTGCTGTCTGTCACATCTTAGCAGTCTGTAGTTGGAGAGGGAAAATCTGTGGTGCCCTCAACCTTTGTAGACTTCTATAAAGGACTTATCCCTAAATAAAGAGATCTAGATAATGTGGCACCAAAAAAGTAAGAAGCTATCACCTCTAATTTTTCCCATAAACGTATCCATCCATACATGCTCTGTACCACCTGCTAATATTTTTATTCAGTATCTACTAGTGAATATATCTATCCACTAGAAAATATCCACTCAGTCACCATTTCTGTTCTATGTATCTACTTGCTCACTAATTGGTTCCCTGTATGACACATTTTTATCTTTTCTTGGTATTTTCCTTTTCTTTTCCTAGTAGTATCTTATCCCTTTTTGCCTTAATGACAATACGAGGTCAGACAATTAAATTCATGAACTCACCCTCGAAAAAGTACTACAACCACTTTGCTGAATATCACTATGGTCACCTTTGAAGTACTCCCTTTGGGAACCTATGCACCGACCCCAGCGCCTAGCCCACCTTCAAAGCAATTTTGTAACTCCTTCTGGAATGGCTATCAGAGCTGTTGTCATATTACCCTTGATGCCCTGAATGTCATCCAATGTTTTCCTTTCAATATTTCCTTTATCTTTGGGTAAAGAAGTCACTGGGGGCCAAATCAGGTGAGTAGGGAAGGTGTTCCAATACGGTTATTTGTTTACTGGCTAAAAACTCCCTCACAGACAGTGCTGTGTGAGCTGGTGCATTGTCGTGATGCAAGAGCCATGAATTGTTGGTGGAAAGTTCAGGCTGTCTAACTTTTTCCCATAGCCTTTTCAGCACTTCCAAAGAGTAAACTTGGTTAACTGTTTGTCCAGTTGGTAGAGATTCATAATGAATAATCCCTCTGATATCAAAAAAGGTTAGCAACATCATGGCAACAAGTTCATGAACTTAATTGTCACACACCTTGTATACTATATCCATGTATAGTCTGCCACCTCTTTATAATGCTGAATTTTCAAGGCCAGATCCTACAAGATAATTTCAACATAGAAAGTATGATTGCAAAAAACACTGGCATCTCAACTAAAATTGTGTATCCCGCTCCAAAGTAAGCATCTGCATTTGAATAATCAACTTGAGGATATTCCACAAAATCAAAGCTGACGTACTGCCCCTCCCCCCTCAGCAATGGCCTGACTGGCACCCCCATCTCCCTCTATCACTCTCTATTACTGCTACAGCCATCTTAGTGTGTGTAGGTGTTTAAGAATATCAGACAGATATTTGGGGAAATAGGTTCAGGTTGTCGATAGGCTGAAAATGCAGTATTATTTTCCCACTTAAAAAGTCCCTATGAAACGTAATGTTAAAAACTGATTATTAAATTCCAGCAATGAAAGATACATGTATTTTCCCTCCTCCACCAGAAACTTTTCACAAAAAGGAGAGTGTGTAAAAATAAATAAATAAATAAAATAAAATAAAAATGAGAAGTATCACTTAAGTAAGAAGTCAAAAGGTTTAATTTTATTGGATAAAGTTCATTCAGGGCTTACACAGATCATAGGAATACTTTAGATTATAACAGATAATAGATCAATAGCTTATCAGAAAGAAGGAAAAGAGTTTGTATTTTCAACATAGAAAAAAAAAAATCTAATTGCTACAGATGTCTTGTAATATTCCCAAAACAAGGTCTAGCCAAGTTTGTTGTTTAGTGGATTTTTTTCTTTTTTCAAGGGATGAAAAGTGGTATTTAATGTGTATACTATTGGTTACAACTAATGTAACAGCTTGAAAAACTCATGAGACAGAAGCATAAATATAAAAAAGACAAGATTTTAAAATTGTACTGTAGGAATATTAACTATAATGAATGGAAAAGATACATTAAAACCAACAGTGTGTTACACTAGTTCAAACCAGAACTCATAAAGCAGACCAAAACTGAGGCTAGTTAAGGGAAATGGTCTGTTTTTAGAAATTGTGTCCACACAGACACCACCACAATGAAATGCCAGCAGTAACTATGTGGTCCCCTCTGGTTACTCAGTGAAGTGTCAAAGGTGGAAGGACTGGTTAGCAGCTCAGGCTTTCTCCAGGGATTTGTAGTATTCCATCAGCACATTCCAGGCCTTGGGAGCCATGAAACCTTCAGGAGGTTTCTGGCCATCTCGAGCAAGTTTGCGCATTCGTGTTCCAGAAATAAATTCAAAGTCTTCATGGCTGAAAGAGAGAGAAAAACATTATTTCACATTTTAAAAAACTTATAGTGAAATTTTAAAAAGCACGTGTCCCTTCCGTTCACAGTAAACAAGCTTACTAAAAAAAAATTTTTGGACAAAACAGTACTCACGAATATCAATGTGATTTCAAATTTTTCATTGAGCAAAAAAAGAAAAAAATCACACTATTGAAAATTACCCAATTACAGAACTAGAAAAATATTTTAACTGACATTTTTATTAATTTTATAGATTCACATGCAATTATAAGAAATAACACAGGAAGATCTCATGTATCCTTTACCCAGTTTCCCCAATGGTAACGTCCTGCAAAACTATAGCATAATATCACAATCAGGATATCAGCATGGAAACAATCGACCGACCCTATTCAGATTTCCCCACTTTTATTCGTGCTCATTTCTCTATGTGTTTATTTAGTTTTATGCAATTTTATCACATGTGAAGTTTCATGTCTATACCACAGTCAAGATACAGAACAGTTCCAAAACCATGGCAATCCTTTGGGTTGCCCTTTTATAGCCATACCCAGCTCACTGCCTCCTCCCCAGCCCCTGACAAGTATTAATTTAGAACTAAATTTTTTTTTAATTAGATCTAATTTAGCTAGCACAGATTGAAAACTTTTTAGGAAGGTTGAATCTGAAAGGCTAAATGCATACTGCAACATTAAGAAAAAAAAGTGGAATTTCATATTAGAGATAACAAGTGAGCAGCAATAATTACTATTATTTCATTGATGAGATACCACAAAAGTAATTTAGTTCTTCTCATCTTCATACATAAAAAAGCCCTTACACTATTAAATACACAGTAACTATGGCTATGTCACATATTGTCTACTGGTAATTTCATCCTCCTCCCTTGAACAAGAGAATCAACTAGAGAGCAGACCAGGACCCAGCAAGAATTCTGAGTCATTAAATTCACCAGATCACAGGTCATGTTTACTCCTAGTTTACTCCTAGCAATTGTATGTTCCCTCCTTACTTCATTATCTGTGTAGTTAATATGAGGATCCAGTGAAATCATAAACTGCCAAGAACCTTTCCTTCTAGAGTTATGTCAGATACGTTTTAATTAATAATCGCATTTCTAGAAATCTACTTTAAAGAAATAATCAGAAATGCAGACAAATATGCATAAAGATAGCTATCTGAAAGTTGTTTTATGATAGTAAAATATTATAAATAACCTAAAAGTTGCAGGTTCTAAATAAATTATGGCACAGTGCTGAGCAGAATTATATAGTCATTAAAGTACACCTAAGGATGGGATAAAATGTTCCTGATTTAATTAATGATAAGTAAAATAATCAGGGCACAAAATTTTATACACAATACCATTTCAATTTTGTTAAAATACAGGGTATCGGGCAGGGGGAAGACGGTTACAAAGAAATATATCCAAATGTTACTAGTGGTTATGTCTATGAAGTAATGTCACAAGTGCTTTTAATTTTGTTCATGTTTTATGCAATTTTCTACAATGATGATTTTTATCAATTATCAATATCTAAATCAAAAAAATATCAAATTATTATCAATAACAACTGTTACAATGAACAAAAGCTTACTGTAAAAACCTCTATCCAGGAGTTCCAGTCAAGATGGCAGGATAGGTAAATGCTGTGCTGGCCTCCTCCCACAACCACCTCAAAATTACAACTAAACTACAGAATGACCGACAGTGAGAATCACATGAAGTCTAGCTGAAAAGAAGTCCTATAACTAAGGATATAGAGAGGTAGCCACATTGAGGCTGATAGCAGGGGCATAGATGCAGAACAGGCACATCCTACACCCACGTGTGGCATTTAAAAATTGAGAGGTACAAATCATCGGTGGAGATCACCCCTGAGGAGCGAGGGGTCCCAGCCCCACACCAGGTTCCCCAACCCAGGGTTCTAGTGCCAGAGAGAGAAGTCCGCATAACGTCTGGCTGGGAAAACCAGAGGAGATTGCGGCTGTGTGAGCTGGAGGGCTGCTGGAGTCCCAGGTGATCCTCTTAAAAGGCTCCCAGAACGGACTTACTGACTGCCTTAACTTACTCTATGCTGGGGAGCCGCCCAAAGGCACCAGGGACATATGCGGAGGAAATGAATTGCCTGGCTTCATGATGAGGGAGAGAGGGGTGGCTTTTTCCCAGACAGACGTGAATGCAGAAGCCACTGTTCTTTTGTTGAGCCCTTTCCCTGCTTAGCATGTGCACACAGACAGGCACCATATCTAAGTCTCCATCAACCTAACATCAACATAACAGGACATGGCTAACATGCCCTGGTGATTCCCTGAGACCTCGCCTACCAAACTTGAGGGCCCACCTAAGCTGCTTCCAGTGGCTTTTCCATACAAACGGCCTGATTTGGCTCATGCTGTGGACTTTCCTAAAATCTCTCAAAGGTTCACAAATCCCAAACAAGTAGCATCTAGCCTCAGTGTACCTCATACCTCTTGCTGAACAACCCCAAGCTTGGCCTAGTGGCAGCCAGCCTCGGTTTGCAGCTTAGCCTCTCCCAGGTACCTCCAAACTAAGCCCAAGTGGCAAACATTTGCAGATCACTTTGCAGTTCAGACCACATACACAGGCAGTGGCTAACACTGACCTGCTACAGAACCCCTCCCAAGAGGCCTCAGAATAAACACAGCTGATGGTTTCAGACTACACAAGAGCACCACCCAACCACCTCCACAAACGACACCCAAAGGGCAGACTGGGCAGACACCATAGTCCTGCTAAAGCAAATCCTGTTCTGTAAGGTCAGCTCCTGTATAACTGCTCCTCTATTGTAGTCACAGCCAGTCCTCACAACCAAAGAGCCCAAGGGTCAATCCCTCCCACTGACATGCAAACAGCAACCAATGCTCAACTACAACAGGAGAGCACACACAACCTACACAAGGGACACACTTGAAGCACCCGGTTTAGGTGACCAGGGATACTGTGCCACTGGGCCCCGCAGAACACCTACGAGTAAGGCCACTCTACTAAGAATGGGAGACACAGCAGTGCTATGTAATACACAGAAACAAACACAGGGAGGTAGCCAGAATGAGGAGGCAAAGAAACATGTCCTAAATGACAGAACAGAACAAAGCTCCAGAAAAAGAACTAAACAAAATGGAGACAAGCAATCTACCAGCTGGAGGGTTCAAAACACTGGTTGTAAGGATGCTCAGTGAACTTAGGGGAAGAATAGATGAACTCAGCTTTAACAAAGAGATAGGAAACATAAAAATGGAGATAGGAAACATAAAAATGAACCAGTCAGAAACAAAGAATATAATACCTGAAATAAATACATTAGAGGGAAACAACAGTAGATTACATGAAGCAGAGGACCAAATTAATGATTTGGAAGATGAGGTAGCATAAAACACCCAATCAGAACAACATAAAGAAAAAAAATGAGGAGAGTTTAAGGGGCCTCTGAGACCATAAAGTATAGCAACATTTGCATGATAGGGGTACCAGAAGGACAAGAGAGCAAGTAATTGAAAACCTATTTGAAGAAATAATGATGGAAAACTTCCCTAACTTGGCAAAGGAAATAGATATATAAGCCCAGAAAGTGCAGAGAGTCCCTAACAAGATGAACACAAAGAGGCCCACACCAAAACACATCACGATTAAAATGCCAAAGGTTAAAGACAAAGAATCTTATAAGCAGCAAGAAAAAAGCAGTTAGTTACCTACAATGGAGCTCCCGTAAGACTGTCAACTGATTCAACTGATTTCTCAACAGAAACTTTGCAGGCCAGAAGGGACTGACACAAAATATGCAGTGTTGAAAAGTAAGGACCTTCAACCAAGATTACCCTACCCAGCAAAGCTATCATTTAAAATCAAAAGACAGATAAAGAACTTCCCAGACCAAAAAAAAGCTAAAGGAGTTCATCACCACCAAATCAGTTATACAGGAAATGTTAGAAAGAATTCTTTAAAAAGAAGAAGAAAAAAAGATAAAGAATATGAATAATAAAATGGCAGTAACTACATATCTATCAATAATTACTTTAAATGTAAATGGATTAAATACTCCAATCAAAAGACAGCGTGGCTGAGGTGTGGCCAGATGGCTCAGATGCTTAGAGTGCGAGCTCTGAACAACAGGGTTGCCAGTTCGATTCCTGCATGGGCCAGTGAGCTGCGCCCTCTTCAACTAGACTGAAGGCAACAAGCTGCTGCTGACCTGCCGGAGGGGCAGCTGGATGGCTCAGCTGGGTAGGGCGTGAGCTCTCAAAAACAAGGTCACCAGTTCAATTCCTAAATGGGATGGTGGGCTGCGCCCCCTGCAACAGAATATTGAAAACAGCAACTGGACTTGGAGCTGAGCTGCGCCCTCCACAACTATATTGAAGGACAACAACCTGGAGATGATGGGCCCTGGAGAAACACACTGTTCCTCAATATTCCCCCCAAAAAAAAAAAAAAAAAGAAAGAAAAGAAAAGAAAAAAAAAAAAGGGTGGCTGAATAAACAAGAAAACAAGACTCCTGCCTACTGGAGATGCACTTCAGACTGAAAAACACACAAAGACTGAAAGTAAAGGGACGGGAAAAAGATATTTCATGAAAATGAAAGCAAAAAAAACCCAAAAAACAAAAAAAAAACTTAGGGTAGCAATCCTTATACCAGATTAAATAAACTTTAAAACAAAGGCTATAACAAGCGACGAAGAAGGACCCCGTATCCCACTTCTGGGTATATATCTGAAGAAACCCAAAACACTACTTTGAAGGGACATGTGCATCCATATATTCACTGCAGCACTATTTACAATAACCAAGATGTGGAGGCAGCCTGCATGACTATCAATGGATAAATGGATAAAGAAGAGGCGGTATACATATTCAATGGAATATTACTCAGCCATAAAAACGAATGAAATCTTTTCATCTGCAACAACATGGATGGACCTAGATGGTATTGTGCTGAGTAGAGTAAGTCAGAGATAGACAAATGTCACGTGATTTCACTTATATGTGGAATCTAGAGAACAGGATAAACAAAACAGAAACAAGCTCAGCACTTTGATGGTTGCCAGATTGGGAAGGGAAAGGTGGGTGTGTGAATGGGGGGGATTAAGGGATACAAATTAATAGTTACAAAATATTCATGGGGATGTAGAGTATAACATGGGGAATATAGTTAGTAGTATTGTAATAACTATGTATGGTGTCAGATGGGTACTGGATTTATCAGGGTGATCACTTCGTAAGATATATAAATGTCTAATCACTGTTTTGTACACCTGAAACTAATATAATATTGTATGTCAACTGTAATTGAAAAACAAAAACATATGTTTTTAAAAATTTCTATCCAAAGTTATTTGAAATTATTTTAAATAATGTAACCTTTAATTAACCTGAAACTTCAATCATTGGGAACATCACACCTGATGAAAGCAGATAAATAGGGTGCTGCTGTAGCATTATGCTTCCTACTCTGGCTATTAACTCACACTTAAATGACAGACATTAGCAGTAGAATATATCTGAACAGTGCTATGGACACAGAACATATTCAATAAATATTTACTGACCAATTATCTTTATTAGTTTTCCAATTAGGTAGTCAATAAATATTTCGTGAAATATGAAAGAATGAAAAGGTATATGTGTAGAAAAATTTTATTGGTTTAATACAGAACCATTCAGTCTTAAACGAGTCACTACTTCATCCTTTGACAAATAAGAGGGACACAGGGTTTGTGGTTGCTGTGGTTAATTTGAGCTACTCGTAAATCCCCTTTTCTCTAAATCTGGATCATTCACACTAGAGAGTTCTACATGCCCTTCATGATCTCTTCAATAATCATCTTCAGATCTGCCTTCTCTGACCTCACTCACCTCCACTTCTCTCTTACTTCCACTAGTCAGGGGACACACCATTTTCCTAACCTAGTTCATCTAGTCTATCTGTGAGCTCTTGGACTGTTCACTCAATAGGACTTGGCCAAGAAACAAATAAGTACTGTGATTTCCTCAGGACCCAAAAGGTGCTCCAGCTTCTGGTCTCTCCTGCTTTTCTGACTTGTATTGTCTGTGTGCTCAATGACCTACCTGTTCACTGGGCTTCTAACCCTTGGACCTGGTTAGATTACCACCAGCCTCGACACACCTCCTGCATCTGGCCTACCCTATACCTGTCACGACTGTTATGTCCTAAGATCAACCCAACTCTTGGTCCTAGATCGAGTCCTACGTCTATCTCTTAGATTCACTGCTGGTCCCAATTCTGGCCTTTCTAACTCCTCAGTGAGGTACCCAGACTTCAATGAAGCCCCAGCCCCCTTTGAACGATGTCTAAGAGTTTTATTCTGGAATACTACACAGATAGGGTATGAACATAAAATCATGTGACTCATGTAATCAGCCACCGGAATACCCATGTTAATGATGTTAATGCTGTATCTCCTACTGTGAAGCAGAAGGCACCACTTCTTTAATTCACACATGTGACATCTTGCCCTAGTCACCCTGTCTGCTCTTCCGAGTCCCTGCACGACCAGAAAGACAGGAAGATATACATATACATTCAACTCAGTATTTCAATAGCTCTCACTTTCTTAGGTAAAACATCTTTTCAAATGTCTACACAAATTTTCAAAGCTGATCGACGAAAAGGGTAACAGATATTGCTTCAAAGCAAGGTGAATTCAAATAGTTTAAATCCAGAGGGTGTCTCCCACTTCTATCATGTGTTGAATATGCAAGAGAAATCAGAGCTCCTATAATCTACTGGCCGACGAAGGTGGGCTGCTTATCATAGTTGATACATGAAGTAAGTGATCATCGTTCTCTTACATGAATGACTACAACTTAAGGTGAGAAAAAGAAACTGACTGCGTGTGAGATGGGCCTAGAAAAGAAGCAAGTCTATGAGACATTTCAAAAAGAATTCAAAAAAGTTCAGGTTAGAAACACAACTTTGTAAATTTATCAAAACTAAAATGAAAACTAAGTTTGAGAAAACAAACGCAGTAAAAGAGAAAGCATTTGTCAAAGGAGTAGGAAGAAAACCAAGATGATTATATGAAGGTCATGGAAAAAGAAAATTTAAAACGTCAAGGCCACAGAGAGGCTAAGGAAGATGGCCATGGTGGGGAGGAGAGGGAACACTGGATTTAGAAATCAGAATTTACATTTCCTTTGATTTTTAGTGTATGATGAAGAAGAGATGGAATGGTAAAATAGCAAAGACAGAGTGGAGAAAAGATGTGATTCTCTTTTTTTTTTTTTTTTTACGGAAAAGCGAGGTCTCAGGAAGTGTATAGGCAGAAGACAATAAATGGAAAAAATGAAAAAAGGGAGAAGGATGAACAGCAGGGGAGAGGGAATAAGAGAGAAATGAAACGTGGAGAAGAAGGTCTGGAACGAAGAACAAAGGGAAAGGAGTTTGGACAATGAGGAGGGTCAAGAATGAAGAAAAGAAACAGTGATGATTTGGAGTTAGAAGAAGGGGCACTTAATGCAGGATGGTTTCAATCTTCTCATTAAAGACATAAGATTGCCTTCTGAGGGTACCAAGAAAGCACGTGGGAATGAAGTGCTAACTGAACCCATCAACACAGTCCACTTATCTGCAGGCCGGAGAGGTTCCACCTGAGGATAGGGTTCGCAGAGCTCAGCCTAGATCTCACGTCAGGCAGGGAGCTGAGGGGTCCAGATCTTTCCAAACGTATCTAAAAATCCTTGCTCCAGCCTATGTGAAGTTGGTTAGTTTAGCTGAGAAGCATTTGATACAACATTGATTTGAATGTTTCGGTTCTTTAGGAGGTTCACTTATCAGCTCCCCAAACAAGCTTTACTGAGGAAAATTAGGACCCTAGAGCTTTCTGGCCACATAAATTTTAAATTTTGATTTCAAAAAAAAGAAAAAAAACCAACAAAAAAAATCTTGTGCCACATGATAAAGTACTTGTTCTTGCTGACAATGCGACACAAGAGAGTAGCAGCTGCTGGATGGTTCTATCTTGACTTTTTGATTAAAGAAAAAAGCCAGACCCATTAAAGTCTTTTCTTTCCCCAGAATGCCAAGCTGTCTGAAATCCAGAAGTTTGTTTGCATTCCTTCTGAAACTGCATTTTAAAACCAAGGTCCCTAGGTACCTCTCTTCCTGACGCTATTTCACACTCCATCTGCCCTGCATGCCACAAGCATTTCTTCACATGAAACTGGAGTTTCTGCTTCCACATGGTGGTCGTTCCACTCCACCCTGGCTACGAAAAACACATTTCTTTCCCTCTGCCTCATACTTGTCCTTCTATTTGTCACATACGGAGTTTGCTTTTTGTCAGAAGTCAAGTGCAAGGACTTGACACAAGAGTCACTACCTGCAATAAAATCACAGTGTTCACAATTGTGTATTTAAATGGCATCGTTTCACAGAAATAATTTTAGTATATGTGCTGCCGAAGCGAGCACAGCAGAAATAATTAAATCAAGTGAAAACTGAGACATTCTGGGAATGATCTAAAATTAGTTCTGAACTTTACCTATTAGTAATCAGGAATCTGACAGAAGCTGAAAACGCTACTAAATAAAGGACCTGAGGCTTTCACTACAGAGCAATTCTAATTAGGCCATCTAATTATACTAGTTAACCAATCTCTCATGGTACCTGAAAAAAGAAACACAAGAAGTACATTTGTTTTTCTCCTCAAAACCACTTGGTCTTAGATTTTTATAATTCATAGCTGACAGAACGTCTGCTCTAAAAAAAAAAAAAAAAAAAAAAAGCAGGGGTTAGAACAGTAGGGAGGGAAAAACCAGGGCATCTAGCAGAGTGTGTGGGACCCAGTGGGCCCAGCATCTTGTCCCATGTGGGACTCACTAACAACATGGGGCCAGCATCTGGACTAAGTCCAAAGTACAATGACTCTTGGCCATTTGAAACTTTAGAATCTTTACAACCATCTGCTGTCTTTCAGTCCACATATGTGGCCATCAGAGCCACCAGCATAAGTTGTTCACATTGACAAGAGCAGGGTCAGCAGATAGCTCTTCAAGCGCATTTTTGAAGCTTCATGTTCCATCAGGTCACCTTTTTTAAAAATGCTAACTAGACAATAAGCGATCAGAGAAAGAAAGGAGAATTTCTTCCCTAATAGAACTAAAAATAATGATGGTAACTTATAAATGAATCTAATGAACTATTTTGGTCCTATTTAACTTTTCATCCAACTTGAAAAAAGCTTACGTACAATACAGTGTACATCAAAACACTAAGAATTCTTAGGAATGAGGTAAAAAAAAAGCTTCTCTTCAAAACCGAATAAATAGCTTTTTATGGTTTTCTTTCCAGGGACTAAAAAGCACTGGTTGGCATCAGACGTGATACATTTAATGATTTTTATCTCCAAACCAAAGACCAATTGAAATACAAGGAAAATTTAATTACTAAAACCTAATTAACCAAAATCCTTAATTCATCATGTTTTCCTCCCAGTACCCCATCTTATAAACAAAAGTTAGAGAACAGCTCCTCTCCAACATTCAGTCAAATTGCCAGGGTTTCCTGAAGTCACTGCATGCAACTCAATTTTAAAACCCCTTTGAAAACGTATTGGTTCTGTCTGTGTAACTCCTGTCTTAGCTGCAGGCCTTATACAGGAAGTAGTCTCCAAGGATGGCAGCGTGCTCCTCAGAACAGTCCCTGGCAGTCTGCTGAGAGGGAGCTCAGCCATGTGCCTCATCCCAGGCGGTTTTATTTGGTGCTGGGCATCTGAGAGCTTCTGGGATTAACTTCCTGAAAACTGGGATCTGTTCATGAGTAATTAGAGGCTTCTTTCAGAAGCAGATGAAAAACGATGTACTCTTTTCCAGTTGAAAGCACAGAAGCCCCAAATTTTGCCCATCAAGATCTTTGTGAGTCCGTTTGAAACCCTTGTTCTCAAACTCAGAGATAGAGAACACATTGGTGGTTGCCAGAAGCAGGGGGAATGGATGAAGGAAATCAAAGGTATAAACTTCTAGTTATAAATTAAATAAGTCAAGGGTGTGTAACGTACAGCATGGTGACTATACTTAATAATACCGTATGGCATATTTGAAAGTTGCTAAGAGAAGCAGATCTTAAAATTCTCATCAGAAGAAAAAATTGTTTTTGGTAACTGTATGATGATGGATGTTAAGTAGACGTAATGTGATCATTCCCTAATACATACCAATATCCAATCATTATGTTGTACACCTGAAGCTAATGTTGCATATTAATTACAAAAAAAAAAACCAAAACCCTGTTCTCCTATACTATGGCTGATTATAGATTTCACGACCCTTTATGGTAAAGAATGGACACACCCATCAGTGCTAGAGAAAAATGAAAAGGAGCAAATGAGAGTTGTCTGGAAAATGTTTCGCTTGGTGCTTAGGGTAGCGTGGTCTGGATCTCCCAGTAAAGCAATACAGGTGCCCTTAATTGGTGCAAGGAAAACCCGCCTCAGTTAATTTTTCTCTAGCACTGATAGGTGTGTCCATTCATCCCACAAGAGCAGTCAAATCTGGTCAGGGTTGTGGGATAGAGAGAGAAGGAGCAGACCTCTGACCTGCTTTGGTTCAAAGCTAATTTTCTCCCCTGACATTGAAATAGTGAATCTTCCACACAGTCTCTACCAGCTCACCAGCGTTTTAATTGGGGCCCTTACACTGTTGCCTGCTTCTCAATGCATGTCCCTGTAAAGCAGGATCTCAGCTCTCGCTCCCCGCACAAGAACGCAGGATATGGTGAGGTCAAAAAGGAACAACAACGGAGCCAAAGACGAGGGAGTCATACCAGTATATTCTCAATGGCGGCTGGTCAAGATACAAAAGCAAACATCCGCCAGTACCCCAACAGTGGGTCTTCCCGCACCCCAATCTCGCTGGCAGCCAGGCAAGACACAGGAAGTAGGATCAACAGGATCCGCAATCCACAATATGCTTGCTAACCGCACTTGCTAGATGTAACCCACGTGTGCTAGTGTAGCCCCGGCAGTTGTATCAGTGGCTAATGGCTAACTGGTTATAGCTGATGGCCGTCTACTACCCGAGGCAGCACCTTTCCAAGTGAGGCTGAGAGCCTGGACACTGCTCTCTGGGAGTCCGTCCTTACAGTCCCTCTCCCTTTCCCCCACCTTTTCTCTTTCAGATGTTATGACTGATTAAAAGCAACACTTGGGTATTGCTGGG
Organism: Rhinolophus ferrumequinum; assembly: GCF_004115265.2. Lineage (NCBI taxonomy): Eukaryota > Metazoa > Chordata > Mammalia > Chiroptera > Rhinolophidae > Rhinolophus > Rhinolophus ferrumequinum. The sequence goes on from NC_046288.1 coordinate 57,247,440, forward strand.
TTTTATAATGAATATACCACATCTCCTTAAGATGTCCTATCATTCCTAGTATTAACCATAAAAAAAAAGATTACTTTTATTTCACTTCTAGAAAACATAAGCTTTTCACTTCTCTAGAATGTTTTCCAAAGAGGGGTCTATGAAAGAATGAACACAAATAATGTACATTTCCATGCCATCTCTTTCATTCCTGATAGTAGGAAATTTCCCATAAAAATTAGGGAGAAAGCGATCATTATTGGTTGATGAATGACTCTTAAGGGAGCAAAATCCACAAAATCTTTGGTTTATGACTATTTTATAAAATGTAAAATCAGAACACTTTCATAATCAAAATATTTGTTCTGTTACAGAAAAGCTAAAATTTACCTTGCAGATATATAATAATGATGTTGTTAGCAACACAATCACTATACTAATTCCATTGCACTTTTATACCCACCAATTCTTTCCATTAAAAACCCACCTGTCACCTCTGGAATTTCAGAGAATACTGAACTACTGTTGTTGTTTGTTTTGAAATACAGAGGGAGAAGAATATGGGGAGATATTAGATTTACACATTTAGTAAGAAAAAAATCAGACTTCATTTAATATAGCAATTATACTTTAAGTCCTAATGATTGTGCCTCTTAAAGATGTTTTGAGTCAATTCATTTCTTTCAATCCCCCTGCGCAACCTACCCAAACCTAAGCTACCATTAACTCTCGCCTGCACTAATACACACCTTCACACTGAGGATTTTAATATCACAGTTTTGTGACCAAATATCTGGACCCTTGTTGCAATCTGGTCTCTGGCTCTGCTCGAGTGCCTAAACAGCTTTGCAGTTTGAACTCTAACTCTGTCTCCATGGCAAACTGCACTCTCTACATTGTCTATTTAACCATTACTTGTTTTACAGGTTTGTTTTCCAAGCTCCAAGGGAAAATGAGGTAGTGGCCCGTGTCTTGTGACACCCTCTGCTGACCAGGTCTTATGATACCAACCGTTGGCCATGTCTTGTGACCCTACCTGCTGACGCTAAATTAGTGAAGACTGGAAAGCCCCATCACCATAACCAACCAGAAAATATACAGTGTATACTTAGAGCTTAGCAACCAATCCCCTTAGAGGGCAGCTTCTTGTGGGTTTGCCCTTAAATACCCTGCCCTAACTCTCCCTCCTCAGAACGCACTTTCAGGTTGTACTGGAAGCTGTGTCTCCCTGGCTTGCAAACCGTATTTTTGAGAAGAAACCTCTCAATTTAAATTCTAGGGTCTTGGAAATTTACTGACAACACTAACCTCCCTCTCATCTTGCTCTTTTCTATATTGCTAGGTAATTTCTATATATTTATGTGCCGTGTAGGTCATTTCAAACTTCTTTGTTTTTATAAACACAGCAAGCATAGTTATTTTTGCAATCTATGTCTGGTAATTCTAGCTTTGGTGCTTTGTTTCCTTGTTTGCTTTCTCATTTTTGACTGAACTGTTCATTAAGCTGGTATGATTATTTATGGGAGTAAGTTGAGGCCTGGGACAAAGGTGGAACGCTCTTGGGCGGGTTTCTGTTTGCCTCTGCTGAACACTTTGAGGCTCGCTTAGTCAAGAACCACCTAAAGCTCTTCATGGCATGAAGACTTTGGGGCTGTTTGCGTGTTTTGTTTTGACACCACCCAGGTAATCTGAGTTTGACCCACTGGAGCCGAGTTTTGAGCTTTTGAGCGTAAAGCTCAGTGCTCTGCTCCCATTCTCCTTTGGGGTAGGGGAAAGGACTGGGTTCCCTTCAGGTTTCTCCTTACACTTAGGTGGGAGCGTCTCCTGTTGGACTCCCACCTAGGTCAAGACCATGAAAGTCAATACTCAAGTTTGCTAGGTTCAGCAGGACAAAAGCTTCAATGTTCAGCTTACCTGAAATACTAGCTTTCACTTAATAGTTTGGCCGTACAAACATTTTACCAGTGCCGTAACATTCTTATGAAAATGTTTTCTTTTATCCAGCATTTTTAGTTAATGTGTTGGGAGAATCAATCTGTATAACCTAACTTAACCTAATTACCAAAAACATGAATGCACACTGTAACACTTTCTTTTAAAAATCTATTCCAGTTCATACCTTTCAAAGAACTGCCTTATCTGGTCTCTGTCTGTGTCATCCTCCTCCTTTCATTCTCTGTTCTACCCCACCCTGGCCTTCTTTCCAAACCATCCATGAGTCATCTCACCTCAGGGCCTTTGCATGTGCTTTTCCCTTTGTCCAGAATGCTATTACCTCCTTCTTTACCAAGGGAATGCCTACTTTTTTGGAGCTCAGAGTAAATGTCACTCACTCTAGGAACTCATTTCTGATAACTTAAATTTGGTCAGATAAGTGCTGGCAGAGCTTCCTGCAAGTCTTTTGCAAAGCACTGAATTAATTGTGTTGTTAGTGGTATACTGTCTGTCTTCTTTAGAATATAAGTCTCATGAGGACAACAACAATATCTGCCTATTTCCAACTATTGTACCCAGACCTAGCAATTACACGTACACAGTAAAGACCAAATAAATACTTAATAAACGAATAAAGCAAAGTCAGAAAGTTTTGTTAATTTCAATATACCCTGCTGATTTTCAAATAAGATACAGTTAAATAAAATATATACTTTGATTTTCAAAGATATACATACTAGTACATCCCTAATTTGATTCAAATGTGTAGTAAAACAAAGAACACAACAGATTTTAAATTAGATCTTATCTATTAACAGTCATGCAGTAACTCCCCACAGTAAAGTATGTGTAAAATCTACAAACATAGGATGAGACTTGTTGGTAAATTCATGCAATTACAGTCAAAATTCTACAAGTTTTCAGAAGAAACATCAAAGTTAATAAAAACAAAGCATTTTATGAATTAATGGAAAAGAAAGTTCCCCGGTACTCTAACAGAAATACTTGTGTATTAAAAAGACTACTCGGCAAGAAAGGAATTCACACAAAAAGTATTTCAAGTCTATGACAAGACTTGAATGTGAAGAGAGTAAGGTGAAAGAATAAAGGACTTCAAGATTCTACATAATGGGAAGAACAAGTAACCAAGGAAATTTAGGATCTGAAGATAAATGAAGGCAAAGGTAAAGGAGATTCTGGGCATGTTAAGTATATCAAGAAATCTAAGCAGAAACGCCCATTAGCGGGGTAGACAAAAGTCTACGATGGCCTTCATGACCTTCACCCTATGGTGTTACTGCCATCATATGTCACCATATGGTAAAAGAATTTGCAGATGCAATTAGTTACTAATCTACTGACCTAAAATAGTGACATTATCTGAGTCGGTCTGACCTAATTACTCAAGCCCTTGACAAGTAGAGGAATTTTCTTGGCTGATAGTAGAAGGGGAAGTCAGGGAGATTCGAAGTATGAAAGGGGTTCACCACAAAGGAGGTTCTATTGCTGAGATAGAGAGGACCCACAACGAAGACCCTAAAAGTGACTTCTAGGACCAGAGAGCAATCCTCAGCCAGTAAGAAGACAGGGACATTCGTCCTACAACCATAAAGAACTGAGTTCTGCCAATGACAAGGGTCATTTTGGAAGTGGGTTCTTTCTAGAACGTTCAGATAGGAGCCCAGCCTGGCCAGAATCAAGCCTAGCTCACTCAGACTTCTGATCTCAAGAACTGTGAGGTAATAAATGAATACTGTTTTAAGCCACTAAATTTGTTGTAATGTGTCACACAGTAATAGAAAGCTACACAACTAGCAACTTAGAAACACTGAAGTGTATACTCATATAGCTTTAAGAATCCTGGCACAGAAACCACTGGGATAGATGAGCTCTACCGTGAAAAGTATATAAAGAAAGGAAGAATGTATGAAAAAGCCTCAGAGGATGCTTACAATTAGAATGTTTTTAAAAAATGACACTAATAGTACATGATTTAAAGTATACTCCAGCATTAAAAAATATGAAGGAAATAGTATATTAATAATGTGGAAATAACTGTAAGTAAACATTTATGCCTACCTGTCCCTTCATTTACCCATTGCCACGAGGCACTCTCACTCGTGTGCTCTCTTTTCATTAGTTGCTATTTCAATAATCTGAACCATAGTTTTACATTTACCCAAAGATTTACTGCATAAAGGAGAAAAATTACAAAAAAAAAAGAAAGAATTATCTCTAAAAGTTTGTTTGTAATATCTGAAAGAACAGGCTTTAATCTTGTAGTCCTTGAGTCACTATTATAGCTAACATGAATCTACTTAAGTACAAACAGATGATTTTTATCATAATTCCTATCAATAATATCTTGCCTAAATCTTCATGAAGTTTGTTTTTTCTCCCTAAGCCTTGTCTTACACTGGTATTTACTCAAATCAAAAGGTACAAAATCATTAATTACATAAAAGTTGGCATTGAATAATGTCCATTAATCAAACATAAGACAACCTCATATGTGCATAATTAATAACTGTTTTCTCACTACATCAAAGACTATCGCCTTTCCATAAAATTTTAATCACTTTCCAACATATTCCCATCAACTTAATTATATTTGAACACAATGTAAAAAATTAGAAAACTAAGGCAGCTTTAAAGCTCCCCAAGTTACAATTTATTAAGATTTGGTAACTCAAAAAAATTCCAAGAAAATGAGCCACTCATGCAACTAATATAGAATTCATCATTGGAAAATCTTATGAGAACTGATGTAATTATTTAGCTTTTGAATGATTAAAAGAGAGACTTAAAGCAATACTATACAGATTTAACAAAACATGAAAGTTATCAAAGGCCTCTCAGCACATCAGTCAACTAACTACAGACAGATGGATTTTAGAGTCCTGCGTGTGATTAAATCAGCTGATCTTGCAAAGAAGCCACAGTAATGAAACATATAGGCACAAGGGACGTATAAAAGAAAAGCTCCAAGTCTGTTTTGTTTTGTTTCCTTAACTCATCAAAGTGGAAACTCACCTAACTTTTAAGTATTTGGACACTAGCTGAATGATTGTATTTTTCTCGCTTCACTCTATAATTGACTAATTATTACTTTCAAAAGAAATTATGCTCATAACGCCTTGTACACAATTAAACAAATTGCATGCTGGGTGAGAAACAAAGGGTTGCCTGGCCTAGTATTCCATCTCTGACAATAATACGTCTTATAAACTTGCAGAAAGAGGACGCTACCCTCATCAAAGGTTCTCAGCTGGGAAGCTTTCAAAAGAATTACCAACGTGTAGGCAACTCCCCAGACTAAGTACAATAGTCCCCCTTATCCATGGGAGATATGTTCTAAGACCCCCAGTGGATGCCTGAAACCATGGACAGTACTGAACCCAATATATACTACGTTTTTTCCTATACAGACATCCGTATGATAAAGTTTAATTTATAAATTACACTAAGAGATTAACAACAATAAAATAAAATAAATTTATAATATACTGTAATTAAAAGTTATGCAATTTCATTATGCAAATTCTCGTTATGCAAAAGTGATGCAAATTCTCTCGATTTCTCTCAAATTATCTGATTGTACTGTACTCACCTTTTCACTCCAAGGAAGCACTTTATAGCTTCTCTTTGGCCTATCTGAATTGCCAGCATCACTACTCTTGCACTTTGGGGCCATTATTAAGTAACATAAGGGTTCCTGTGATAACCGAGATTACTACTAAGTGATTAACAGGCGGGGAGCGTATGTATACAATGTGGAGACGCTGGACAAAGGAATGATTCACGTCCCAGGCAGGACAGAGCAAGATGGCATGAGATTCCATCACACTACTCAGAATGGTGTGCAATTTAAAACTTATGAATTGTTTATTTCTGGAATTTTCCATTTAATATTATCAGACCACAGTTGACAGCAGGTAACTGAAACCATGGAAAGCAAAACTGGATAAAGGGGAGTACTGCAAGTTAGAATCTCTCATTTTGACCCTACATAATTTAAACTACAAAAGGACAGGATTGTATTCAAAACTTATTTAATTTATATTTTTACTTTCAATCACCTTCTGTAGTAATATAGCTCAAGGTTCAATGTAATTGCTTTTATTTTTCTTAAAATTCTTTTTTTAAAAGCTTCTAAGGCATACCTCTGGTAGAATAATCTATTTACAACTCTTAGCACACCACTTTCATCGCTGCATTTTTTTCAGACAGAGAAATGGTGTGTATATAAACACACATATATAGGTACATGTGCACACACGCACGCACACACAATTTTAAGGCCAAAACAAAACGAAACACGCCACGATTTAGAACTATTTCTAGGTGATGGCAGTCTGATTTTGTACAAGGGTAAAAATGTTCTGGTTTATTGCAAATTCTTCTCATGGTGTGGTTCAGAAATATACTGGAATCTGGGCCACATTTCAGATGTTCAGAAAATAATAGTCTAGAGTTGCTCCTGTCTTGAATTCCACACCTACGCCATAGGGAACATTTAGTTCTTTTATGCTTGCCTGTACCAGTTACATAAGCCTTTTCTGTTCATTGATTCAAGATTTTCCTGTATTTTAGCTACAGTTAGTTCATCACTCAGAAAAGCCTGCAATCATAAAATAGTGCATTTTCTCCAGAATTATTTACATCACGAAATGAGAAGCCCACAAATTCCTCTGACTTCATTGATAATCGTCTTTCTTTATCCAGATTATTTATCATTTATCTCAAAGAAATTAAATGACACCAAACTTTGTCTCTTTTACAAACAAAATGTTTTAATTTTTAGAAAGGTTTCTTTTTCTTTCTTGTCCCCATTATAAAATGGGCCACACCAAACGAGGATACAGGGTCAGGGTCAAGATCATTACTGAACACAGCATCAACTATAAAGTACTATAGGAAAAAGGAATGAGAGCACTCAGATGAGAGGTTATCAGAGTACGGTCAATTATCTATTAGCACCTGTCAGTAGAGGCGACAATGATAAAACATAAATAAAAACTCATTATTTATTCTATTTGCTGAACAAGAATTGTAATTTGCACTTAAAAAAAAAGCAGGTATACTAAATAAGCATCAATCAAGAAAACAACTCATATGTACAAGTACCTACTAAGACGTAAAAATAACTAAGGGCTACAGATCATGAAAACAACTACAACTTGAGCTAAGAGGGAATCACCTTGTCCATGGCTATCATTCTAGAGATGAAGAAACAAGGCCGGAGATCCTGCAGGACTTTCAAGTCGCATAGCAAGGATGGGCTTGAACCCATGATTTCAGATTCTAGAGACTCACACTCTTCTAGTGCCACTCTAAAGTTACAGAGTGTACTATCTATTGGTATCTATCATCCACAGATAGAAATTACTACAATTGCATCAGTCAAAGGGAGATAAATCCATCCTCAACACTACCAATAATTTGTACTAAAAGCTTGTGAGTTTTTTGTCCCTCCCAAGATCTCTGAAGAAAGAAGCTACATTCTTAGGGGTCAGGAGTGCGGGCTTTGGAGCCACAGTGCTTGGGTTCAACTGCTGGGCTGCCATTTATTGGCTCTGTGACCTTACATAATTATTTCACTTTTGCATGCCTCAGCTTACTACTAATCTATAAAAGGGGGATAATAGCAGCACCTCCCACATAAGATTGTTGTAGGAAATAATTAATTTAATATCTGTAAGCAATTAGGACAGTGCCTATCATACAGTGGTTGCTAGAGTATTAAATTCTCACTCACGACACAGATGCCCTAGACTTAGCAAAATAATTAGTCACCCGTAAGTCCTCAGACCACTTCCATATGCTCAGTAAGATAAAGGAGATATGGCAGGCACAGAAATGTCAATACTGCCTTTAAATCCTTCACAGTAAAATTTCCCACGTCATGAACCATGAAACCAGATTCAATTTTAAGTTCTGCAACACTGAAAAATTAGTTTCCTTGGTTTGCCTTTCTCTGAAATGGGAACAAAGCTTGTTATCAGAAAAGTTGTTGTAAAGAAACAATACGTTAAGGCCCTGGGAGAAGATCAGGGCACAAGGTGTTTTCGCAGAGTTGTTTAGAGAATGTAAAACTTACTGTTCCGAGTCATAGTAGTCCATTCGCTTCTTTTTTTTGTTGTAAGCTGCAACTCGAAAGGGTACTATTTCCAACGTGATTAGGCCAGGGGCCATTGTCAGCACTTTGGCGCCATGAGTTGGCTCATACAGATCCTTCCCTGTTTCTGGATGAGGCATACCAGCAGGGTCTCGTCCAACAATGTAAAAATTGGCTCCTGCAACCATTCGTGCTCTGCAATGCCACTGGACCTGGAATAAAAGCTTTCATATTAGATAACTGTGCTTTTATGACTACTATCGAGAAGTGGTAAATGGATAACAAATGCATATACTTCTTATACGATCGATATCTATCAGCAGGGAATCACAACAAATTTAAATGTACCACCTTAGGAAGCCAGAACCAGAATTGGCAATCGCTACCCACCAAAAAACCGAAAAGCATATTTGTACAAGGGTTCACGTATACACATTTATACTTTATACTTATAAAAGACACGTGAGTACATACGTGCACGATTTTGCATAACTACTACCTGTCACACATACAATTCAAAATTTAACCTCTGAGGTTAGAAGTCAGGCTAGTGGTTGATAATTTGAGGGAAGTAACTGGTAGTGGTAATGTGTTTTGTTTCATCTTTTTTTTTTTGAAGTTTTATTGAATATACCTGACCAAAAATATATTTAAAAGTATATATGTGCCTGATTACTGCATTGCACACCTGAAGCTGAAGCTGAACAATAATGAATGTCAACTACAAGTTTGTGTGTGTGTGTGTGTGTGTGTGTATGTATATACTTACAAGAACTGGAGTACAGCATTAGGAATAGAGACAGTGGAAACGTAATGGCTGTGTGCGATGTCAGAGGGGTAGTGGATTGGGGAGGGGGGTTCACACAGTGTGAGGGATATAAATGATAAACGTCTAAGTATTACTTTGTCTTGTGCACCTGAAACTAATAAAAAAAAAGTATACAACATGTATGTATTTAAAGTATACAACATGAACCCCAAAGATCCACCAAAAAACTATTAGAACTGATAAATGAATTCAGTAAACTACCAGGACACAAAAATAATATTCAGAAATCAGTTGCATTTTTATACACCAGTAAGGAATTATCAGAAAGAGAGATTCAGAAAACAATCCCATTTACAATTGCATTAAAAAAAAAAATACCTAGGAATAAATTTTACAAAGAAGTGAAAATACCTGTACTCAGAAAATAAGACATTAAAGACAGAAATTAAAGAAAATACAAATAAATGGAAGTATATACAATGCTCATGGATAGGAAGAATTAATTTAGTTAAAATGACCATACTACCCAAAGCAATATATAGATTCAATGCAATCCCTATCAAAATACCAATGATATTTTTCACAGAACCAGAACAAATAATTCTAAAATTTATATGGAACCATGAAAGACTCCGAAATAGCTGCAGCAATCTTTGGAAAAAAGAACAAAGCTGGCGGCATCACGCTACCTGATAGCAAACCATACTACAAGGCTATAGTAATCAAAACAGCATGGTATTGGCATAAAAACAGACACATAGGTGAATGGAACAGAATAGAGAGCCCAGAAATAAATCCATGCCTATATGGTCATTTAATCTATGACAAAGGAAGCAAGAATATACATTGGGGTAAAGACAGTCTATTCAATAAATGGTGCTGGGAAACCTGGACAGATACATGCAAAATAAATGAAACCTTCTTACTCCATATACATAAATAAACTAAAAATGGATTAAAGACTTGAATGGAATACCCGAAACCATAATGGGAATTATGGGAAGTAAATTCTCAGACATTACCCTTAGTACTATTTTTACTGATATGTCTCTTCAGGCAAGGGAAACAAAAGAAATACGCAAATGGGACTATTACTACATCAGACTATAAAGTTTTTGCACAGCAAAGAAAAACATCAACACACAAAAAGACAACCTACTGAATGGGAGAAGATATTTGCCAATGATAACATCTGATAAGAGCTTAATATCCAAAATTTACAAAAAAACTCATACAACTCAACACCAAAAAAACAATCAATCCAATTTAAAAAATGGGCAAAGGACCCAAAAAGACATTTCTCCAAAAAGGACATAGAGATGGCCAATAGATATATGAAGAGATGCTCAACGACACTAATCATCAGAGAAATGCAAATAAAAACCACAATGAGATGTCACCTCATACCTGTCAGAATGGCCATCATCAATAAATCAACAAACAACAAGTGTTGGCGCGGATGTGGAGAAAAGGGAACGCTGTGTACTGTTGATGCGATTGCATATTGGTGCAGCCACTATGGAAAACAGTGTGGAGGTTGTCCAAAAAATTAAAACTACCTTATGATCCAGAAATTAACTCCTGGGTGTCTATCCAAAGAAATCCAAAACACGAATCTGAAAAGATACATGCACCCCTATAGTCACTGCAGCACTATTCTCAATAGCCAAGATATGCAAGCAACTAAAATGCCCACTGATAGATGATTAGATAAAAAAATTGTGGTACATATATACAATGGAATAATACTCTGCCATTAAAAAGAATGAAACTGTACTATTTGCAACAACATGGATGGGCCTAGAGAGTATTATGCTAAGTGAAATAAGTCAGACTGAGAAAGACAAATACCATATGCTCTCATATGTAGAATCTAAAGAACAAAACAAATGAACAAACAAAACAGAAGCAGACTCATAGATACAGAGAACCGATAGTTACTAGATGAGAGGGGGACAGGGGGGCTGGGTGAGAATGGAGAAGGGACTAAGAAATCCAAATTGGTAATACAAAATAGTCACAGGCATGTAAAGTATACTATTTGGAATAGTCAGTAATATTGTAATAACTATGTATAGTGTCAGATGAGTACTAGACTTATCATGGGGGAATCACTTCATAAATTATATAAATATCTAACCACTATGCTATATACCTGAAACTAATATAAAATAATATTGAATGTCAACTACAATTTAAAAAATAGTCACAGGATGTAAAGTACAGCATAGAGAATACAGTCAATAATATTGTAATAACTACGTATAGTATCAGATGGATAATAGATTTATTAGGGTTATCACTTTGTGAGGTATATAAATGTCTAATCATGTGGCTTTTGTATACCTGAAACTAATTTTAAAAAATGTAAAAAAAAAGTATACAACATGATGCCTTGATATACGTATACACTGAAAAATATCTACCAGAATCAAATTAATTAACACATCCATTACCTCACACGGCTACCTTTCTGTGTGTGAGAACACTTAAGATCTACTCTCTTAGCAAATCTCAAGTATACAGCACAGTATTATTAACTATAGTCTCCATGCTGTACTTTCGATCCTCAGAACTTACTCATCTTATAACTGAAAGCTTGTACCCTTTGACCAATTTTGGAAAGAAGAGCCAGTACCTAATCCACTTTGAAGTTAATTCTAGGAGTTCCTGGTAATGTTCTGTTTCTTGATCCAGGAGGTGGGTGATGGTAATCAGGGCATGCTCACTATAAAAGTTCACTGAGCTGTATGTACACTGTCGCTTACGCACTTTTTCTCTTATACTTTAATAGGTTAAAAAGATACCAGATGAAAATTATTTAAATTATATAAATATTCACATAAACTGGTCCTGAGAAAATCATGTAGCTTAAGTGACTACAACCCAAGATAGTAGCTACGAATTAAACATGGTGTTGGTTGTGACTAAATAGACATACTGCATCCAAAACTAGCTTTGAAGACAATTCCTTCACATTAAGACTTACTGTTTGAAAACAAAAGTTAGTCTACCAGCTAGAATTTCGGAACTTTAGTAGTTAAAGTAACTGTAAGAGATCACCATTCTTATTAAAATTTGAAGAAAGTGAATCCAAAAGTTAAACGACTTGGCCAATAAAATATGGCGCAAACCCAGGCCTAAAAATCTGGCTTTAGCTCCCTTTCAGTGTAAGGCTCTATTATTTAGTGCTTTTTACCAAACCACCTCTATTCCACATGGAAATAAGGTCTACGAGTACAGAATGAACACGACACATCAGTTTCATTTTATCTCTCTTGATAGTTTCTCTTATACCCGGTACTTAGATATTTATCAACATAGTCTAGAAAGTATAACAACATGAGGGTAATTTTATACTCCACACTTCCAGTGGTTATTCTGAGGAGTTTGTTTTTTTCAGTTGTTTCTACTTATATTTACCTCTATATTTCCAAATGGCATGCATATACTGCTGTTTTTGACTGTTTAATTTTAGATATTATATAATACAGATCTCATTTCCACATTATTTACATTTTCTACTATAAAGACGATTTTTGGCTCTCCTCCACTCTCCTCATTTCCTATCCCATTTATCCAATAAATGCAGTGATATCTACATTTTTGGTGAAATCCACATTCATCTGTAAAATGGGGATTCTTAAGGTATTTATCTCATAAAAGTTTTAAGACAACTAATATATGAAACATGTCAGAACAGTACCTGGCACAAAGTACACAATAAATGTTAGCTTGTTACTATCATCTTTATTTTATTCACCTCTTTGCGCAACTGTTTTTCCTCGAGTTAACAATTGCCTTGACTTTTTCCCCACTTACTCAGTTTTCCACGTACCTCTGTGTCTACGAGTATGTACCTTGTGCTATCCTTCTTCCCGAGCACCATTTATCAACTCCCAGCCTCCCTTGCAGTGTGGCCATGTGGCTGAGTTCTGGCCAAAAGAATGAGAGCCAAAGTGATGTGTGCCACTTCCAAACATGGACCATCAGAAAGCATCCTGAGTACTATCCCAGTTCTCTTTCTCCATTTGCCAGCTGAGTAGAGAAGACACCAATGTCTTATAACTACATCTTTTCCTGCTATAGCATTACCACTGCTTGCACTGAGCTGCAATAGTTCTATCTGAACAAAATGGCAAAGCATGATGCTAACAGATCTTTGTTCGGCACATATGCTCCCCCTTTCCCCACCCACCCTCACATTCAGCTCTTCATGAAAATTCTGCTTATTCCCCTCTGCCCCTTCACAGTGGTCACACAGAAGACCTTTGCTGGTTCAGACTTGGAAGTTCTATCAAGGGATAGGTCAGAATTTTATCAATTAATCACTTTGCAACTCCACTTAAATGGAAAATCTTTTCTGCCTCATGCAAATTAACCGCTGCTTAAACAGAGTTCAATTAAAAAGGCAGTCTAAGTTCTCTGAATGTAGGTCAACTTACTTTGCTCATTAAGTATGTATGTCTAGATGTTTAAATCATTCAAGTACCAAAAAGTCCATAAACTGGGAATGTATGGCTTAATTTTAGTGTTTAAGGAAGCTCAGATCATTTCATCCAACCCCTTCCACCCTTTTAAAACAAGGAAACTGAAGCCCAGAAAAATTAGTACCTTATAGTCACAAAGTATGTTGGTGGCAGTAGCCAGTTCTAATTTTGTCCTGTAAAATTATCAGTAAATTAAATTGCTCTTTGACTTCTTCTAGAAGTTGCATGAGTAAATGAGGGGTAAACACCAAATATGGAGTTGACATTCTCCTACAGGTGACCTGAATTATTTTAATTTACATTTTAGTGAATGGTTTCCCTATGACAATGCTTTTAAAACTGTAACAGACATGAATAAGTGAAACACATGTAACTCCTCTAAGAATACCTGGTGTGAGTTAACTTACAACCTATTGAAAAGGAAGTATCAAAAAAAGAAAAAAAGGCGGGGGTGGGGGAAGAAGAAAAAAAAAAGAAAAGAAAGAAAAGGAAGTATCTTTTAATAAAGAGAATGAAAGTCAGTCCAGAGCCATCACTGTATCTGGTTAAGCACACAGGCGTGGGAGTCAGGCTATCCTAGATTTGATTCCTGACTTTCCCCCTTACTAATTGAATTCCCTTAGGCAGTTTCCTTGTATTAGCCTCAGTTTCCACATTTATAAAAACGAGAAGGCTAATACTTAACACATTAAGGTTGATGGGAGATTTGAAAGTACTCAGGATAGTACCTGGCCCTCAATAAAGGATGGTCACAAACATTGCTGCTGTTACTCTTATTCTGTGAAACATTCCCGGACAATCCCAGTTGAATTAATTGCTCCCTAGCCAGTGTTTCTAAAGAAAATTCATTCACTTTATGAAAAAGATGACACCACGTAGAAGATGGTCACTAAAAACCAGTAAGAGCTGCCTCTTCATCTCTCCAGCAGACAGAGGTCACGGTGTATTATTTATCTTTTTATGTCCCGTGGATAATATGATGTCTGGAAGACTGAATACACACTGAAAGAGTACAGGATGTCTAAAGGTTTTCTCTAAGGCCTTCTAAGAATCAGTAAATGGCCAAGCTAACAACAAATGACTTATTTTCTGCTTTACTTGCATCCAGGTAACAAATAACAAATTAGCTTTGCCACTTTTTTCTGATAACACAAGTAATTTAATTCAAACGTGGCAAACACTGTTGGTTGCCTACACAACTGATTTCTCTTTATCCTGATCTCCCCATTCCTTGATGACAGAAGCCTCACTCCTCCTTGAGAGGATGAAAATACCAAGTCCTTGCTGTCACAGTGTTTCTTGCCTACAGCTGTTTATTGTGGGCACCCAAGGAAATGATGGGACGTCTGGAGAAGTCTGATAGAATATTTCTGAAAAGCTTTTCCTCCCTGATGAAATTCTCAATGCTCATTTATCTGAAATGTATTTACTTCACTTTCGTTTGCTTGAAAACACAATTCTAGATTAACAGGCTTCTTTTTCCTTTTTTTAAAATGTTCATCCATTGCTTCTAGTTCACATTGCTCCTAAGACGACAGCAGCCATCCTCCCTATTATTTCCCTAATGTTCCCTCTTTATCTCTCCCTCCGTCACTCTGATTTTAAGGTCCCTCTTTATATCATTAATTTTCAACAGACTATGCGCCTACATGTGATTTTCTTTCAATTAGTTTTCTAAGATTCATTAGGCTTCTTGAATTTCTAGGTTGATGTTTTTCACCATTTTCAGAAAACATTCAGTCATTTTTTTCAAAACCTTTTTCTGCCACTCTGCTCCTTTCAGAACTCCAATTACGCACAGAGTATGTTAGATGGCCTGACTGATAATGCCTACAAGTCACTGGGCTCTGTTCATTTTCCCCATCTATTTTCTTTCTTCTTTTTTTTTTTTTTTAATTTCTACTGATCTGACTTCTAGTTCACCAACCTTTTCTTCTGCCAACTCTAGTCTGCTTTTAAGTCCATTCAATAAACACTATATGTTTTTAGTCTTTGAATTTCCGTTTGTTTTTATAGTTTCCATTTTTTTCTGAGATTCCCCATCCATAAGAGCCTATTTTCCTTTAAAAAGCTTTAATGCTCTTATTTGCTAATTTCAACATGAGCATCACCTTAAGGCATGTTTTTAGTGACAGTTTTTATTCTGGATTATAAATCCCACTTTCCTGCTTCTTCATATTTCTAGCAATTTGTTACTGCATACTGGACTTGTGGGTGATTTGTTTTGGGGTCTGAATTGTGCTGTTTTCCTTGACAGTGTCAAGAGTGTCATTCTAGCAGGCAGGTAATGTACGAGCACCTGTCCTTATCTTTTGGAGGCTTGGTTTTCAGCCTTGTTAGGCAGGTCCACTCTAGCTTTCTGGGCCAATTATCAATCAATTGCCTCTCGATTCCAAAGTCACCCTTCAGTGCATGCTCTGAGATCACGGACTGAACTCTTGAAGCATTTCTTTTTTACAGTCATCATTATGTTAAGTTTCATCAGTAGAGGGCATCATGGGGACACTGTAGGAAGAAGGTGTCAGGGGGTGTCGGGGGGGCGTGTACAGGACATCTCGAGCACTCTGTTTCATGAGCAAGCCCAAAGTACAAAATCCTTCTCAACCTCAAAGCCCCAGCCTGAACCCAGTGGCCAGCTCGCTGCAGACTTCCAAATGCAGACACTGGTGTACCCCAAACCCCCACCAGCAGGGAGGGGCTACCTGACTCCCTTCTGTTCCCCACCCACCTGTGCCCAGAAGGCTGTTTCCTGCATTCTTCTCAACACAGATATCACATAATGTGCACCGGTATGGCAGCAAGTGGGCTCCCAACGCCCTGACCCACTTTGGGCACCAGTCTGTCAGCCTCAGCTGGCCTGTGCAGCGGAGGTTTGTTTCCTGCTCTCTGGCTTCTGTGAACCAGTTGTGGTCCAGGCCATCCACTGATTTCCTCTACCATCCATGAATGAAACCACAGCTTTTTCAGTGAGGTCTGAAGCCCACCCTTAGGGAGGGGATCCCTTTTACAAGTCGGCCCTTCTTTGGTAATCTCCCTCAGCCGCAGGGTACCCTTTAGGCTGCACTGTACATTTGTATAGTCACTCCCTATTAAAGTTTAATAATTCTTTAAACTTGCCCTCATCAAATTCTGTGTGATTTCCATATCCTGACTGGACCCAGACCCATAATACCCCGTCTAGGGCATAGTAATAAAGGGGTCTTTACTCCTAAGGCACGTTTTTCTGGTGTCTCCATTCACTGCCTGGCGTGTTAACACGGTATCTCCACTTGAGCTGGGCCGGAATGTCATCCTCCAACTAGAGCGTGTAACCCACCCTCTAGTATCCTCATTCCACTAAATTATTGCAGCCACTCTCCAGCAGGCCTCGCAGAGTCTTACTGCCCTACACAAAAGCCGCCTGAGGACACGTGGAAGACCCTCACATCGTCTGCTGCCTCAGCTCTGTGCTGCGTCCTCCTCTCCCGTAAGTACTCTGCAGCTCTCAGCTGCACCCGTAGCCCCAAAATCCAATCTTTGCCTTCTCAGCACAAAAGAACCACCATGTTCTACTTGGATTCCCGCGGTCTGTACTGTGGTCAGGAAATTGTCCCCTGGCACAGAAAAGAGTCAACACTGTGTGAGCTTCCCACCTCTCGGGGATTAGATTCCTGCACGGCCTGTTTGCCAATGCTTTCAAATAGGTGTTTCACATACTTAATCAATTTCATAGCTGTTTTCAGCAAGAGGGCAAACCCAGTATCCATTACTCTGTCATGGCCAGAAGCAGAAACCTAGATATATTTTGAAAGTGGAAGGAACAGCATTTTTGTGGACAGACCAGGCATGGGTTATGAGAGAAAAAGAGCAGTCAATGATGATTCCAAGATTTCTGAAGGAACTTCAATCAACGGAGATGGTGACAAGGGGTGGGGTGGAGGGGGAGTAAGAATAAAGTAGGTTTAGAGGGGGTAAAATGAAAAAGAGGCAATTGACATTTTAGACATGTTAAATCTGAGATAGTTGTTGGACATCAAGGTGGTGGCATATATGGGTTTGGAGTTCAGAAAAGAGGAATGAATTAGAGATCAATATCTGAGTATCACCAGCATAGAGAAGGTGTCTAAAAGAGGAAGCTGGATGAGACCACCACAGAGGGTAGCATGGATACAGAGGAATGGAAACTTGAAGGCTGAAATGTAAAGACATTAAGAGATCTATTTCCTTAAAAAGAGAAAGCCAAAAACCACACAATGTAAGACTTTAGTTACAAGTTATCAAATCACTTCCTAAAAACGTTATACCAGCTGAAGAACTTGTGAATTATTTGGCTCTCTTATGTATCACTGAGAGTTTAAAAATGTAAAATGGTAAAAAACACTTCTGAAAATACTTTGCATTATTATCTATAGTTGGATATCTGCATTTCAACAGACCCAGAAATTCTACTTCTTGGAAAAACTTCTGCACACGTGCATGAGACAGGCACCAAAAAATTACAGTAGCACCATTCATAATAGAAAAAATATAAAGCAAAAATAGAACACAGGCAATAAAAAAGGAAATAAACATTCAACAATGGGAACAAAGACAAAGAAATTATGTTATATTCTCATAATGAAACACTGTCACATATGTGAAATGAATGAACTACAGCTATATACACAATGACATGGAAGAATCTTAACAGTAACAGAAGTGCGGCAACACAGCAATGGAAGCAAGTCCCCAAAGACTACATAAAGTACTATACCCTTTTATAATAAAGTTGGAAAACAAGCTAAATAATATGTCATGTAAGCATATGTCCCTGTGATAAAAATATGTGTCCATGTACGTAAAAATAAGGAAATAAAAAAATACAAACTTCAAGAATTGTGATTACCTGACAGGAGGGGAATGGCAGGAGAGTTATTCTGGAAACTATGGTATTTTCTTGGACTAAAAGACAGGCTCACGGAGGAAAGAACCTGGCTCAGTAAAGATGCTTCTCTGTTTATCATGTCAGTCACAAAGACCTTTCGTGGGTTCCACAGATTCAAAGTCAGTGACAAAGCAGACATTTAAATGCACAGTGATCACATGCTTAAATATTACACTAAACTTACTCTGCTTCTGTGAATGAAAACTGAAAATTTCTGGAAGTTATGTTGATAACGTGTCAAAAAACTGAAAATTTCTGGAAGTTATGTTGATAACGTCAAAAACCTAAGCAATTCCAGTTCCAGATGGGATTGGTAGGAGAACCTAGGACATGCAAGTATACTTCTCAGGTCAGGGGCAATTCACAGTTGTTCACTCAATTTTCAAAAATAAGAAATATATAAGCAATCAAAATTTAAAAGAGCAACTCATGGACCAATGACAGTGTACCATGTACCACAGATTCTGATAAATCTAATTCTGTGCATCTGAGGTCCATACAAGATTATTTTATAAAGCAGTACTAATTTGTACTTTCATCATGTTTTACTTTTTCAAAGTAAATGGTAGAAAACTTTATTAAGGTTCCTATTTCCTAACAAAATTAAGCAGATATGGTATCTACACATTATTTAAAATAAAACTTAAAAAAGGAAAGACAATTTTTAAAATGTAGCTCAAATTTTACCTAATGTGGCTTATAGGGTTCAAATTTTCACATTGCTTAAATGTGTTTCAAATTACATGAACCACAAGATTTTGTATTTATTATACAAGCTGGAAGAAAATTAAAGGATGTCTAAATTTTGCAAAATATTCACAAGATCTAAGATTTCCACAACACTCTAAATACATTTTTATAGTTTTTCTTAAAATGTTTTATTGTTTTCCTTTCCTTTTATATTTTATTGTCCTTAACCAAAACATGAATACACCACTTTAACAGGACTTGTGCAAGTTAGTGTTTTAACTAAGGAAACCCATTCATTGTCTGAAAAAGGTAACACGCTCCCTAAAACAAAAAGCGAAATAAAAACTTGAGGAAAAAAAAAAAAAGACTCGTAGACTGCATTGTAACTCCACGCATTAATACTGTATATATTTGCTGTTCTTCACTCATTTGGATACAACTTAATATAAGCCAAAGGAGAGAATTAAAGGGAAAAACGTCTTCACTAAAATTATTCTCTTTTTGCCATTAGACAAAAAGGCAAGAAGATCCTCATCCAGTATCTGAAATAAGAGACTTCTTCTATCCGAAGCTGCGTTTAAAAGTAGATTAATTAAAGGAGATAGGTGGAAGAAAAAAGGGCTATTTTCTTCTACATACTTCCAACTTCCTAGAAACTGTTTTTATTTGCCAAACTAAAAGAAATGAAAACAAGAAACAACCAGAAGTGACCAGAGGATTAACACTTTAAAATAATCGAAACCACTAACAAATTTATATACTGTGAGTACCTCAACCCTATTGAAAGACAAATCTATACACTGAGATCACAGAACTAAAAATTTATGTAATAAATATTCATTTATATAATGAAACTTAAAAAATACTCTTATCATCCAAAACAGTATAATTGTTAAATTTTTCTGGACACTGTGGTATTTCTAGGTCTTAAAGACATAGGCTTGCAGAGAAAAAACCTGGCTCAATAAATATGCTTCTCTGTGTATGCATCTTGACAGTCACAGAGACCTGTGACGGGCTCCAGAGATTCAAACTCAGTGAAGAAGCAAAAATTTAAGTGCAGTGATCACCTGCCTTAATATTATACTATCTGACTCTGCTTATGTGAAAGACATGTTAATAGCATGTCAAAAGCAATTCCAATTTCAGAAATAATCTTGAGACAAGTATGCAGAGATGTTCACTTCAGGATTCATCACAGGGTTGTTAACAACAAAAGACAGAAAACAACCCAAAGATCCTTCCGTGGGTATGAGTGTTGATTCCATTAATTTCCTAACACTAGAAAATTGTAAGGTGATTAAAAAAAAAAGTAAGGTCAGTATTTAAATTTACATGAAAAGATATTTATAATATAGAAAGTATAAGAAGCAGTTTCATAAAACAATGCAAAATACATAATAGAAATGTTGGGAGAAAATGAAATAAAGGCTTTAGGCTTTGATCTCTATCAGTCACGCATGCCCTACCTAGCTAGTTCTTGGAAAACTGCTCACTGAATTATGAATTCAGTGTTATTAGAGAAATGACAGCAAAAGCATGCAACTCAAAACAAAGGAGGGATCTCCTTCAGGAGTCTGAATTCCAAAAGACCAAGAAGGATCCCAGCACAGCAGAGAGGGTTTCCACCCCAGAAACAGAATAATGAAAGCCCAAGCAGGGACTTGATTCATTGTGTGGTCAGAATTTCCACATTGCTTTCCTTGAGGAAAAAGAAGGAAAGAAGTGAGAATGATGCATAATAACAACTCAAGAGAAATAATTCAACACCTTAGAGAGATGAAGAAAAAACAACTAAGTCTGAGGATACATATACTTAAAAAAATGAAACCTGTACCTTGAACTTCATGGTAATTAAGAAAATGAAGATGCATTTGAGAGGGTAGGAGGAACTTTTTCAATGCCACCCTCCCCTCCAGGTGACACAACACTGAAAGAGAAAGTGGTGGGTAAGTACTTGGCTTCCCCATCTGTGTGGGACTCTGCACCTACAGAGAAAGCCTACAGAAAGGGAAAAATTGCAAACCACGTATCAGATACAGTGTTAGTATCCAAAGTGTATACAGGATTCATACAACTCAATAACAAAACAAACAACCCAATTTAAAAATGGGCAGAGGAAATAGACGTTTCTTTTTTCAAAGAAGACCCAAAGGGCCAACAGGTACATGAAAAGATGCTCAACATCACTCATCATCAGGGAAATGCAAATCAAACCACAATGAGATATCACCTCACACCTGTCAGGGTGCCTATCTAGACGACAACAAGCGATAAAAAATGCTGGCAAGGATGTGAGAAAAGGGAACCCGTGTGCGCTGTTTGTAGGAATGTAAATGGGTGCAGCCACTATGGAAACCAGTATGGAGGTTCCTCAAAAACTTCAAAATATAAACTTACAAAAAACAAAAACAGAAACAAAAAAAACACGAAGGTAGGAATGACAGGAGGACTAAATACAAATGTCAAATGCTAACTAATACTGAGGTTGAATAATTATCTCACTTCACCCTCAACTAAGTTTTGAAAATTGTCTTATCAAATTAGTATGTAGTTTCACTTTTTAATTAAAAATACTGAGGATAATGAATAGAACAATTATATAAGTCCAGCTTAAGTGACCTATTTCTTTGTTTATTCACACCAAAATTTGCTTTAAATGTAATAAATTGTATTAAATTCAATGTTCCATAGGGCAAAACTCATAGACTCAACTGATTTATAAAAGAACTTCAGGCACAGAGATTTTTTTTTTTTACATAAATGTGCACATTTTCTTTTCCAAACTATCAAAAATGTACTTATTTTCACATTACTAAAATTCTTTAGAAAGTCATATCCATTACCATTTTTTGTTAAGTAAAGAAATCAATACTTGCATTCATCTCATGAATTCCATGTTAAAATACCCCTCTCTCCTTTGTACATTATCACATCACTCTAGTATTAATCTATTTTCTTAAAATTCCCAAATCATAACTGCCTGCCTCTTGATTTCTCAGAGGCAGCAGTCATTTTAAACTCTTCAAGCTGACTGGGGAAATCTAGAGAGACAATGAAAGAGGAGGCTCACCCCGCCCATCCTGTGGAGTCTGGGTACTGATGGCTTCCTAGCTTTTTTGTACATCTAGTATTCTACGTGGTTGTGCCAATTTCTACTACTCTATACAGACACTGAACAGTACTCAGTCCTCCCAAGAGACACATTTCTGATTTCCAATGCAAAAATGATGGAAATCTACTTAGACGTTTCATTCTCCAGCTTGTAAAAGAGAATTAGGAAACACCTTACAATTACCCTCATCACACAATCTTAAGAGTTGAAAGGCAGTTTCGATTGTGAAATCCAAATCTTTCATTCTACAAATCAAGAAATTGAGGCCTGATATATAAAATACAGACTTTCCCAAAGATTTCCTTTATCTTCAAGGAATCTCATTCTTCAAACTGATGTAACTCAAATGCAAGAGATGTATTTGTTCAGAACCACCAGCAACCAAACTAATCTTATTCTTGTAAATTACCTTGCCCTGGCTGAGCCCAGCCTGGCAGAGTGGGAGGGAGGGTCAGTGGGGAGAGAGCAAATCCACTATGGCCCAGCCTCCCCTTCTGCTCCCACCCCTGCCCCCAAGCCTAAGAACCTCAAAATTTGTTTTTGATAAAAGCCAGAATTTTGATTGATTTTGCTTGATTTTCTTCCTCCTCTTTACCCTCTCACCGATTATTATTTTAAGGAACCAAAGAAAAGCAATCATGGTGGTAAGGCCTTAGAAAACATTTAATGAAGTCCTTTACCAGGGTGAGAGAAGATAGAAACAGGTATCAATTACTGAGCTCTTCCTAACAGTCCAGTCACTGTACAAAGTGTTTTATAAACATTGTCTCATTTGATGATTACAGCAAGTCATTAAGATAGTCACTATTCCTGTTTTACAAATAAGAAAAATGATACTTGGAGAATTTCAATAACATGCCCAAGGCTGCAAAAATGAACAACTAAGAATGGTATTATCCCTGGGTCTCTCCAACCCCCAACTCCATGGACACCTGTTCTTACTGAGCTGCTTACACTGTGCCAAGCCCTACCATAAGATAGGACATCACAGCAGGAGAGAAAATACAAGATATACTATGTTTAGGAAAGAAACAGTATATATTACCTAACTATAGAAAAACCTGAAAACACAGGCTAACAGAAAATATTAAAACATGATGCCTCAGTAAGAAACAGGAACAGATTCTGAGCTGAGAATCTACAGAAAAATCAGGAGGAAAAAAGCACATTCTTCCATCATGAAAAACATCTTACAACACCTGTAAAATCTAATATGTCTGAATTAGATTAGTCATTTCAGTTCTCAAGACACACAAGCTAAAAGTATGTAAAATATCAGGCTATACAGATCCCAAAAATTACTTTCAAAATAAATCAACAGATTTAAAATGTTTTTGTGGTACTAACCCAAAATTGCTTATCCAAAAATCTGAAATCCAATTTTTTTCCAGGTCTATTGAGATATAATTGACAGATAATGTTCTGTAAGTATAAGGTATGAAATGTGATGAATTGATATGTATTTTTTTTCTGTGAAATGATTAGTTAACACATCCATCTGAAATTCAAAAACCTAGTTTTTAAACTAATTTAGCAAAACCTGATCAAAACTGACATGAAGTTATTTATGAGTTTTACTGGTCCCACTTAAGTGTAAAAACTCATTTACTTTGCTAAGAAATTTTAGTGTTACTTATGTCCCAGACCCACCAAGAAAATTAAATAATATATAACTCCAAAGATTTTGGATAAGAGATTGTGAACCTATATTGCACTACTCCAGAAACATGGATAAAATAAATGGTTAGAAGACAAAATTACCAAATCCCTCAGAGAGGGTCAAAGGTTACAGTTGAAACTTGGGAGTCTATGGCTCCTATAATTAGGCTCAGATCTCAAGAAAAAAAATGTCCGTTTAGGTTGTTAGCAAGTGTTACAGGGAGGAACAGGTTTATATCCTAACAGACATCCTGTTTACTGCTCCAGACAGATACTGGTATAAAGCATGAACTAATTAAACAAGTATACAGGCATCCAGCTGGCAAGACAGGCATCCCCCCTCATACGCAATTTTGTTTTCCATGGTTTCAGTTACTCACCATCAACCAAGGTCTGAAAATATTAAATGGAAAATTCCAGAAATAAAAAATTCATAAGTTTTAAATTGAGCTCTGTTCTGACGGACGTGATAAAATTTCGTGCCCTCCCACTCTATCCCTTCCAGGACATGAATTATCCCTTTTTCCAGCATCTGCACACACTGCACACACTCCCCACCCGTTAGTCACTTAGTAGCTGTCTCAGTTATCAGTGCTTATGTTCACGTAACTATCGTGTTTCCCCGAAAATAAGAACTAACCAGAAAATAAGCCCTTGAATGATTTTTCAGGATGACATCCCCTGAACATAAGCCCTAATGCATCTTTTGGAGCAAAATTTAATATAAGACCTAGTTTTTAAACTAATTTAACTTAATATAAGACCGAGTCTTCTTTTCGGGGAAACCCGGTAAGTAAAATTAAGTATTTTACTTAATGATGGCCCCAAAACGTAAGAGTAGTGAGGCTGGCAATTTGCATATGCCAAAGAGAAGCTGTAAGTGCTTCCTTGAAGTGAAAAGGTATATATGTATAGGAAAAAACACAGTATGTAAAGGTCTTGGTACTAACCATGGTTTCAGGCATTCACTGGGGGTCTTGGAACATATCTCCTGAGGATGAAGGGGACTCCTGTATGCTTCTACCACCCCTGTTATAAGGGCACCTGTGTACTTACACAAAATCAGTCTCTGTGAAGGCGTCCTTTACCAGTGCATGGATAACTTCCATGGCAAAGAAAACTTCCTACCTCCAACAATGCGTTCTCTCCATAATTCAACTGGCAATTCTCAAATGTCTTAAATCAGGATATAGCTGTAAGCTGTACATATCCACATTCCAAAATACATCTTATTTTCATGAAACAGGTCTTAGAAAGCATTATCTGTCCTTTACAAAAATGGACTTAGTATTTTGTGAGAAGGGACAGACACGATCTCGACAGTCACAAATACCTCACAAAAATATACATGTGTGTATGTAACACCTTTTTAGCATTAAAAAAGTAACTCTCCTTTCACATGCTACCCCCCACCCAATGCCTAAAATGGAATTTATGATCAAGCCATTAAATCTTTACAGACTGGAAAACCAGGGACATCTGTTGATAACCAAACAGGCTTGACAGCTGCTCTCTGCTTTGAAAAGCATTTGTGCTGGGGAAACAAATCTGGTACCAATGCCTTCTAAATGACCTACAGAAAATGATTAAAGGAAGAGTCATTGTTTTTATTTTATTATTATTAGTTGGCAAATAAGCATTACTGGCAGACTTTTTCCTGATGTCACTGGAAAAGCTACAAAAATCAGTGTGTTTTTTCTTTTTTTATTACAAAAGAAAATATTCACTTAAGGCTATGAATAAGCCAAATAGGTCAGAAACACAAGTGAGGCACTTGAGAAAAAGAAATGGATAGTTTTCATAATCCACTCAATCTCAGAGTTTTAAATCCTGCCAGGACATAAACATTAAAATAGGTAATGGTTTAAAAAATGAAGATGTTTACTAGCATTTCTCAAGTTTTTTTCTATAAAAGTTCAGAAGTTAAGTATTGCCTTTTGCTCAGGCACCAGATCCCATACTTCCTGACAAGAACCACTTAGCCTGTAAGTGACACTCCAGAAAGAGGTCAACAGACAGATGAAACTTTGAGGTGCCTTTATACCTTCTAGAAGACCTGGGAGCTCTGTGGAGGCACCTGGGGCACCTAAATTCTTTGCCCTCCCATCGAATGCCAAGGCACAGACCTCGCGGAAGCTTGCCGGCAGCAAGGAGCACTGGTGAAAAGAACACACAAGCCACGGGGTCACCCAGGCCTGAGTTTCAGTCCCAGCTCTGTGTCTTGCTGGTTTTAACATCTGACACAGACTTGCTCCTTGAACCCAATGCTAGTCAGGTGCCTCTGGGACTCGACTTTCAGTGTGCGTCCTTGTTGGGCCTGTACCGGCCGCTGTAGCACAAATCTTACGACGTCACACAAATCTTACGACGTCAGTTTAGCGAGAACTCCCCATCCTCCATATCAGATTCAATTCTTCTTCCCCTACCATCGCCCAAGAGATATTTGATCAGGCAGGCCTGCTTTCAGCAGCAATCCTGCGAGGGCTGTTTCACCGGAATCATCCCTTGACTGTTATTTCTGATGTTTCCTCTTAGTAGTTATCCATCCAAGACTCTCATACCCCCTCTCCCTAGCTATAATTCCCCACCTGTCTGTGCCATATTCAGAACTGAGTCCAGTTCTACCCTGAAGTCTCCTTTCCTCTACTGCAATAATAGATCCTGAAGAAAATCTGCTTTTACTGCTGTGACTGCTGACCAGCTCTGATTTTTTCTGACAGATCACAGTTAAGGTACCTGGCCTCCCTGAGCTTTACTAACCTCTCTATAAATGGGAATAAAACCTATCTCACCGAGGTGTTGTGGGGATGAGGTTATCTAATGTAAGCAAATAATCTGCTCGATGCGTGACAGGCATAGGCAGGCACTCCAAAAGTAGTGATTTTCACTGTCTTTTTGTTACTTATTTTTATATTCTTTATATTAGCGTTATACACTATCGAACACCCAAGGACATTGCAAATCAGAGGATGCATGCTCGGACATGAAGTCTGCTAAGGAGTTCATCGCAGGCTCTCTGCCATAAACAAAATCCTAGGAATAGGCAGCTCCCTGGATGTGGAAACCGAATACTAGGGATCCTGAGAACTTGCAACAAAGTAGCTTGTTATTGTTTTTTAAGGCAGTCTATTAATTGTTAGTATATTAACTACCGTATACTAACAAGAGCTAGGCAATGTGTTAAATGATTTACATTATCCTATTCCCTCCTCACAACAACAAAAACCACAGTCAGATATTACTAATACTATAAGGCAGATATCGTAAGAGTACAAAAAAGAATACAGGCATACCGCGCTTTATTGCCCTTTTCTTTACTGTGCTTTGCAGACATTGGTCTTTTTTTTTTTTACAAATTGAATGAAGGTTTAGGACACCCCTCTGTTGAGCAAGTCTATCAGCATAATTTTCCCAACAGGCTCAGATGATGGTGAGCATTTTCAGTAATGAAGTACTTTTTAATTACGATACGTACATTATTTTTTTAGACATAATGCTATTGACAATTAATAAGCTACAGTATAGCATAAATATAACTTTTATATGCACTGGGAAACCAAAAAATTCATGTGACTAGCTTTACTGTGATATTAAATTGAGGTGGTCTGGAACTAAACCTGCAATACCTCGGAGGTGTGCCTGTACAGGTTATACAAAGACTCGTAACCCACCACTCTAGGCTATGATAATCAAAAAATAAGTAAAAGCCACTGTACTAGAGATTCCACCTCTAATGAATGTCAGCTAGGGCCATGCTAACTCACTATTTTGGAACTCCTACAGGATAGTTTAAGAATTTGTTCTCAAAAAATACATAACTACGTATTTTTTTAAATATTTGAATATTATATAATAAGATTAAAAAAAAAAAATCCTGTGAAAGTTAAGTACATGGCTCCAGAGCCAGACTATCTATAGACTCCTATGTGATTCAACAAGTTTTTCACCTCTCTGCCTCAGTTTCCTCATCTATAATTGAAAGCAGTAATAGTACCTACCTTCTAAGGATAAGCTAGCTAAGTCATGTAAAGCACTTCCAATATTGCTTGGCAAATACAGTAAGAGCACAATAAAAGGGACTATTTTTATATTCTATTTCTCAATCACTATATATAAGTACAACTCATTTACTACTTCTCCATTTCCTCTTTTGTGAAACTGGTTCAATGAAAACATTTTTGAGGTTGGTTAAGAAATAATAAAAGTATTACACAGTGCTTGGCTAAATAGTCTGGGCTAAAAGACCGAAATGGCTAAAGTGAAAAAACTAATCGAGTATAGGTGAGGAAATACACTACTGACAGTGGTGTAAAACAGTACCACCCACTGGAAAACTGACTGACAGCATCTACTAAAGCTGAACAAAGGCACACGCCCTGACCCATCAAAGCTATGTACCAACAGAAATCTCCACGAAAAGGCATGCACTAAAACCTTCATACCAGCATAATTCTTACCAGCAAAAAACTAAAAACTGCCCAAAAGCTCATCAACAGTATTGAGTGCCATCACACATAAGACACCGCACAGGACTGAGAATGACCAACCTACAACGAACTACACACAACAATAAGGGCGAGTTTCACAAACATAACATAAAGCGCAAGTAGCCCGACATTAGAGAAATAGTTCCAGTTAGAAAAAGTGTGAGAACACGCTGGAATGGATGCTGTGATGCAACGCCCAGGTCCCTTTCAGGAAGGAAGGATCACTCCCCAGCGTCTAGGAGTGCCAGCACATACCCGGCCGCTGTCAGCCCTCTTTAGAAATTGCCTCTACGGGAGCAGCCCAAAGGCATGCCCTTCCCTGGGCAGCCAATCACTGGTCAGGCAGGGTATAAACACCTGTTTCTTATGCAACTTGGAACATCTCTGACGGCCCTTCCAGAACTCCACATGGTATCAATTAGGCTTCTCCTGTGACTGAATCACAGATCAACGTTTCCCTCTGTCCAATGCTACTGCCTTCCTTTCTCTTCCCTTCCACAATCACCCAAAGCTGTCCCTGATAAATTTCCTGAACCCTACCCCACTCTGAGTCTGCTTCCCAGAGTACCCAATCCTCAACCCACGCAAAGTGCATTCACGATGTGAGGTGACAGGTGAGGACTGTGGCGGCTACTGGTGACAGGCAGGTAATGAACAGGAGGGGAAGGAAGGAGAACTGGGGTGCTGATAAGAGTTCGATTTTTTTTTGTTTTTTTTAAATTTGGGTGCGGGTGATATGACTGTGTTCAAAAAGGGAAAATTCATTTAACTGTATACCTATGAAATGTGTGCTTTTTCCGAGGAATATTACACTTCAGGATGAAGTTAAAATAAGACAAAATAGAAAATGATCAGAGTGGGAGAGAACCTTAAAGAGCATTCAGTCCCGCCTCCTGCGCATCCCGTAAATAACCACGCACAGGGCACTTAAGCACAGCCCAGAGAAGTCTAACCTGAGATGATAAACCCGCTGGGGGTAAGCCAGGCCCAGGACCGAGCCTGGCCTCCGCCACAAAAGGCTGTATTGTTTTTTTCCAGACCATGCCCTCATGGGTAGCAAAGGAAGTTGATTCTGAGGCCTGCTGCAACCAGGTTACCAACCAGTAGGGTTTGCTTTACAAGGAGGAAGGAAGACTAATGTACGCCAAAATGTCAGCACCCCAAAGGCACCTCGGTGCCGTCACCTTTGAGTCGTCCTGAAGAACTACACCGACTCTGAAATCAGAAGACATGAAAATCCTTCTACTGTAGACAAAACAGCATGCTTGACCCTTTGTGGTGTGCTCAAGAAAGAATTTTCGCTTTTACCACAGCCGGCTGCCTTTATTACGTATCTATCCCCTCACTCCCACCTTTTAAAAAGCAGTTTTCAGTTTATGTAGTTAATAAAAGGTCCTATCTCTTCCCCTTAAAGGGAATGAGAAACACAAAGAGGACAAAATGTGCCCTAAATAGGGAAGGTAACTTCCTTCCCTTTCCCTGATGGCTCTTACCGAGGTCATTGATCACAAACCCATTCCTGATGCTAGACTCACTTGGGTCATGTCCCCCTGAAAACCATTCACCCTGTGATTTTGGAGAACTGCAGACCACATGATTCCCTTAAGATGATGGGGATGAGGACCACGATGATTTGGACGGCCACTACCACCACGGAGGAGAAGGAAGGGCGGGGGAGGGGAAGACAGCCGCAAAGGAGAGGCTGGGGAGCTATGGTCATAGAACTGTTACTTTATTTCCAGAACAACTTAGTTCCTCCTTGAGATGTAAAAACTAAAGGTCATGGTGGTCTCCAGGACACTCATAGGACTATCATTGCCCAATTCTTACGAACATTTTATACCAACAAAAAGGGAAGAATGGGAGTAGTTTTACCAAATGTGGAAGTTCTCATAATACGTTATTCTGGCTGGATCCAAGAGAAGAGGCAAATAATACATTTTAATCTTTCGGCGTGTTGTGACTGTATGTTGCTTGCCTAGTTTTCTTGGATAATGAGGTAACAGAGTGTACAACCCCACAACTAAGCTCCAATAAAATTTTTTAGGCTTGATTCCAAACAATAGCACACACGCTTGGATTTCCTTTTAAACTTCTTTTTTTTTTTTGAGGAAGACATCACAGAGTACATATTAATAAAACTAAATTATTTAATCCTTTTTAAAAGGGTTTGCCTCCCACATAAATCTAAGTAAATTCATCTTCCTGTAAGGTAGGGATGAAAAAGAATGCAGTAATAATGTGCCATCTATTCTTTATCTGAAACACTCAACAAGAAGCTGGCTAGTCACTTCTCACACACTGTTTTTTAGGTCATTGATTGATTAATTCATTCATTCATTCAAAAAATATTTTTAGAAAACCTACTCTGCCTTGAAATAAAAACCTAATGAAAGCCTCTTTATGTATGGTTATAAAAGATCTCAAAATAATCCTTTTGCTCCCTAAATAGAACTCCAGAACCCTCCCCCCACCCAATATCAAGAAGCAATCCATTATGCTTCAGTCCTTCATAAAAGAACAGATGAAGAATGTCTCCTGAAAGCTTTTTTTTTTTTTTAAAGATACTATGCTTCTCTTCCTACTGAAAATACCACTGGCCCTTCCAAATTTCAGAAGAAAGAAAATCAGAGCAAAGCTGTCCCCTGGGAAGAGTGACTTAGGACTTTGTTAAAGGGCTAAGATCCATATTGTCAGAGCTGTGTCTGTAACGTGGCCAGCACCTGTGTCACACCTGCCCAAGCCCACCAAGCCCTCTGCCTGCAGAGAGCTTTCCCTACAACTGGGACCAAGAACTGCAATAAGAGCAAGGGAAGAATGCCCCTGCCTGCCCTTTCCCAAGAAGGGTGCCATGGGGCGGCCACCACTAGAGAACATCGCTGACAGAACAGGCGAGTACTCCGGAGTCACCTGATGTCTGCAACAGCCCTACAGATCAGAGAAAAATCAACAGACAGATCTGTTGTTGACACTAGTTGTGTTAGTAAGAGTGGTTTCAACACTGCGATAGTGAAAATCTGGAAAGCAGTCTACCTCAGTTGGTCCAGCATACATCATGGGAGATGGGAAGATGGCCACAACTGTTGTTTCAGGATTCAGGACACCTTCCTCCAGCACTGCAGCATGCTGCTTCATACGCCACATCAAAGGGACGTCATCATCCTTGGTCCAGCCCCCAAGAGGGTGAAGGAGAAGCACAGGGCGCCGGTAGCCCCTCTCTAAAAGTTGTTTATGGGTATCCTGCATTAATAGAGCATGTCCATTGTGCACTGGGTTGCGTAACTGAAATGCAAAGACAGCATCTGAAAAGAGAATTTCCAGAGTTAAGAGTAGCATGTTTCTAACAGGCGACCTTGCAAAGGATAAACAATTCTTGAAGCTTGACACTTAGGATTAACCAAACATCCGTTCTCAGAATCAGAAAAACCTGGACTATTTTGACCATTCACTCACGGCAACAGGACCTATACTTCTAATATATTTTTCCTTTACAAATCTTACATGCATGAGGATGTGTAATAGAACAGTGATGGGTTTATAACAATTAGTTTCTGCATTGATGGGAAACTTGAGAACAGACTTTCTGGTCCTAACATCTTGGTTCCACTGCATACATGGATATAAACTGTTGGTCTGCCTTCATTACCTACCTGGTAAATCCCTCCATAGGACCCAAGATACTTCTTTATTAGAAGAAGACAGTAAGGTAGAGAAATTTGTCATTCAAAAACTTGACTATCTATCCAAATATGCTTCTTTATACTGATTATTCTGCTTGACTAGAACCCTACGTTGCTTTGTGAAGCCAGGTAGGGATTCTGGATTACAGTGTAGCAGCACCAATCCCTTACACACGAGCAGGTAGAGCAAATAAGTAAATATACTGAGGACAACGAGAGCCAGGATTCTCACTACAGACGGAAGGCACAAACACAGAAAGGGGAAAGGCTAGAACAGACTATGTATTGGATTAGGACTGAAAACAGGGAGACCTTATGGTTGTCAGATAGAGAGATAGATGCAGGGCCAGATATAAATGTGTGTGAGTACCCATATATATGTGCAAATGTACATTTCTTGGTTCTATCCACTGAAAGGTCCTACAAGCAACAACTACCCAATGGCAATGAGCAAACCTAAAGCCCTAATTTTGCATCCTAACTACCATTCCCCACTTAAATAAACCAGGGCTCCCTGGCAAAATGGCTGATTCTTGGGGTAAGGCAAGGAAAGTACAGTAAGTCTTCATTTAACAACGTCATCAAAAGGTTCCATAACTAAGTGAAATGACGTTATCAGGAAACCAATTTTATCATAGGCTAATTGATATAAAGGAGAGTTAAGTTCTTAGAGCATCTCATCATTATAATGAAATGATTTTAAAAAAAAGTTATTAAAAGACCTGTTGCCAAACATGAGCCGAAACATCTTTTTGCGTCATAAAGAAAATAAGTGCTCAAAGAATGGCATGTCAAAAGATATAACTAACAGTTTGGCGAACCCCAGACAAGTTAAATATCAAAGTAAATGAGAGTAATGGATTGTAACTCGCTGAGTAAAATAGGAAGCTGTGAGCCCATAAAGAATAACATAAATGAATAAACTAATTGGAGAGACGTGGAAATTCTACCTTATGGTAGGTCAGCTAATAAATGTAGAAGGAATAATGTAATTGTTAAATCACCATTTGGCAGCATGTGCAGTGTGCTAAAATGAGCAGGTCAAAGTTTGATGACAACCGCATATTTATGGCCTAAAATCTCCCTCCCAAAATACTTGTCAGTGAGTACAAAATAATTAGTTAATTATTACAGCAGAAAAACCTGGCAAACACAATCTTAAGCGATTAAAGGTAACATAAAGTAAGTTAACATCATCTGTAATAGGACAAATAAAAACTGTGAGCCACCAAGTACGATGCATTGAAAATTCAACATTGCTTTCTACAGTACTCCTGATCAAAAGTGTGTGACTTGAATTTAATCGTGAAGAAACAGCAAATAAACCGAACGAAGAGACATTCAACAAAACAAATGACCTGAAAAGACAATAAAGACTACATGACTGTTTCAGATTGAAGGAGAATGAGATCCTGAACCAGAAAGGAAAGGTGGCAAAGAGAAGACTTTATTTTTGTTGTTGGTTTGCTGTAGAGAACATTATTAGAATAATGGCATGGTTCGAATGGAGTATACACATTAGATAGTACTACATCAGTAGTATTTTCCTGGTCTGATAAGCATACTGTGGTTAGGTAGGAGGCTGTCCTTATT
This sequence comes from Rhinolophus ferrumequinum, assembly GCF_004115265.2. Classification (NCBI taxonomy): domain Eukaryota; kingdom Metazoa; phylum Chordata; class Mammalia; order Chiroptera; family Rhinolophidae; genus Rhinolophus; species Rhinolophus ferrumequinum. The sequence continues at coordinate 57,280,858 of NC_046288.1, forward strand.
TTTAGGAAATGCTAAGGGGTAATGAGTCATCGTGTCTTCAATTTTCCAACAGACGGAAAAAGCAAATAAACTATAATGTTAATAACTATGAAATCTGGATGAAAAATATACAAGAGTTCTTGGTACTATTCTTGTAATTTTTCTGGAAATTTAGAATTATTCAAAATAAAAAGTTTAAAAAATAGTAAATTATGACAAGAGATATATGAACGAATCACATTGTGTGGATCTTATTTAGCTCTTGAGTCAAACAAACTGTAAAAAAATGGGACTACCATGAAATTATTAGAAATTTGAACACTGACTGGTTATTGGATAATATTAGGAAACTATTATTATGATGTAGGTGCAATGCTGGTATCATGGTGGTGCTTTCTTTTTCCTTTTTTAATTGGGGAATATTGGGGAATAGTGTGTTTTTTCAAGACCCATCAGCTCAATGTCAAGTCATTGTATTTCAATCTAATTGTGGAGAGCGCAGCTCACTGGCCCATGTGGGACTCGAACCGGAGATCTTGGTCTTATGAGCACCTTGCTCTAACCACTGAGCAAACCGGCCGCCCATGATTGTGCTTTTTAAAGTCTTTACCTTTAAGAAACATGTACTGAAATATTTAGATGAAAGACATGGGTTTTGAGATGAGGGTGTTTCTAAGATGAGGGTGTGTTAGCTCTGTGCTGGATACACAGCCTGTGTCCTCCTTAATTAGGAACAGGTGCCTATCTTTGACTGCGACCCTTTGGTTAATACATCTCAGGTGTACGATGACTACATTCCTAGATTTCAATCAGGTCAAATCTGATTTTGTAAAATCGCCATTTAGCAAAATTATTTCTGTGACAGGATGTGCAAAAGGAAACATAAAAAATAAACTCTGTCTCAAATACACATATTTCACAGATTCTAGTAATTTACCTACCTAGGCTTTCTTTCCAAAAAGAATTAATCTAGCCCCACACTAGACATTTAACAGATAAAGTTAAGATGGATGACTTACTAAAAGTTCACATTAGAAACATATAAAGGATTTTACTGCCAAAATTTCTTCCAATCTTTCCTTACTATCAGTTCCACTCAGAAATCCAAAGACCATTTGATCTGTCTGCCCATTTTTTTCTTGCCAATAGAACCAGGTCTTTCTTAAACTTCTAGCCTTCTCAATCCCTTGTAGCTATTTATCAATGAATTATACAAATGGCTTTAACTGTCTATAGTTCCAGGCTGTATTTTCATCTCTACCATCTGGTTTCTCCACTAGAGAACTTCAGTGGATGAACAATGTAATAGGAGTACCTGATCCATTGGAAGCTACATTCCCAGGGTATTGTCCCAACTAACATAACCCAGATGCATCACTATTAAATTTTCATCCATCTATTTTCCATCCAGAATAAAAGAATAATGGACCACTGTGGACCTGAGACCAATGATACGTACAACAACTTTCATTAATTTCTCACATTCTCATCCCCATTTTCTAAAGGGCAATAATTTCCCCCATTTAGACACCATAATCAGGGTAAAGTATTTGCCTTTTCACCTATAATTCCTTATGCTTAGTTTAAGACTGCTTTACCTAAGATCGTGGTATCAACTGTGTTTGAAAATGGGAGGTGATCTACAAGATGACTGAAATTTCATTATTAATATTTATGATTTCCATTTCTTTCTAACCATCTGTATCCCTGCTCCGGGGTAAGGACCAGGTATTCTATAATCTTGACTTATAGAAAGTATATCGCAAAGCTGCTGACACCATGCATAAAAAGCAAAATTGTTCCTTAAAGAGCCAGAGTGAATACTTCAGGCTTCACAGGCTATGAGGTTTCTGCTCAACCCTGAGGTAGTAGTGCAAAAACAGCCGCGGACAATGCATAAACAACTGAATATGGCTATTTTCCAATAAAACTTTATTTACAAAAACTGACAGTGGGCCAGATTCTGCGTGCATGCTGTAGTTTCCTGACCTCTGGAAGACAAATGAAATGTGGCTGACAGAAGTAAAAACAGCATTCTAACCAAGCCAGCTGATGTGAGCAAAAGCCTGGAGGCAGAAAAGCAGAACCGTGTCTGAGGAACACAGGATCATCCATTGTGTTGAAATGGGTATGAGACCTGGCACAAGATTACCATGAAGAATTCTGAGTGCCAGGTTAGGAAGGATACTGCATACCCAGCAGGAGTTATGAGTTAACCCGTAATGTCTTACAGAAAATTAGACTAATAGGACTGTGCAGGACTGATGTGCAGAATAGAGAGTACGTGGGTAGAGTGCAGCGACAGCAAAATCAGAAGGCGATTGTTGCTGAGGTACATGTTCTCCCCCACATTTCTATATAAAATAACCCTTCCAACAACTCTTCCAATGTCTCCACCCATTTAATGTACTCCTCCCCCAGGACACGGACAGACCACAACCTGCACACTGGGGGATGGGGTCACACTGTGACAACAGCACAGACAGACACGGCCCTCGGCCTCAACGCCCTCGCCATCCTGCTCCCAGAGCTGAGGTCACTGGGCAGGGCTCTATGTGAAGTGACTAGATCTGTGTCTGCTGCCCAAAGCTCTCCCCTAAGCTCAGACCATCACTCCTAGGTACCACCTCTGAGCGCGCCACGGGCACCTCAGAATCGACCCCTGCCCACCTCCGCCTGCCCTCTGAGCACAAAACATCCTTACCCACCTCAGTCTTAGACCCTTTCCTCACCCTCATCCTCCAGAGGCAAGGAGCCACCTGTTCCCTAGGCCTCGTGCGCAGCTCCCCTTGCTTCACTACTCATGCAACGTCAGCCCTTCACTACTATTCCTCCCCCCACCCAGCCTCCACCCTGACGTCACCGCAGGTAAGGGCAGGGACAAAGCCAGTCTGAGATAGGATGGAAATTCCATTTCAGATACGCTGTCCCAGGACAACAGTGAAACGTGTCCTGCCCCCAGGAGCTTACAATCTAGAGGAGAAGCAGCCAACACTCACCAGAAAAATAAATGTTTGAAGAATACTATACTTGCTTCAACTGCAACAGGACACAATGAGGTCTTTGTTTTCAGAACAAAGTGTCAGTGTGAAGGATGAAGTGATGGAAGAAAAGCACGGGACTGGATTCATTCATTCAACCAACTCCTTCCTGCTCTGTCGCACACTATACGAAACTGCTGCCAAATCCAAAAGGCACTTCCTGTTTTAAATGCTCCTAACCTCTCAACTGCCTAAAAAAAAAAAACCCCACTGTCCTCAGTCTCAAAGCCTGCCAACCATGGCACCAAGTTTTTCTATTTCATTTGCCTATTTTGTTTTTTTAAGTGAAAACCATGAAACACTGAAGAAAATTGGGGGGGGGGGTATTATCCCCCACAAATGCCCTATCCTAATATAGCTGTTTTTGGTTTTCTGTGTAATCTCCTAGTTGTTCTTCTTATACATATTATTTTTACACAGTTCTAACCAGATATGCATGACATTTTCTATTCTGCTTGGCCATTTTGGTCTAATCACCTGTTTCTGACATCTCGTAGTCCTCTTGAAGCAATAGGGTTCACTGCTGGGTCCTATGAAATTCTCTCTTTACGTACTAATTCAAGAAACCTACCCTTTGCCTGGATCCAATTACTATGCACATACAGATGGCTTCTGTTAGCTGCATCTCTAAGTCCTGACCTTCCAATTCAGCAGTTTAAGAGACATTACGGAAAGCATTTCAATATACATTGCTCATGACTGCCCCACCTTCCCTCATTTCTTCCACCTTCACACCCCAAGCCAAACGCAGGTCTGGCCCCCAAAACCTATTCCTTTCGCTGTATTTCCTGTCTCCCTAAAGGGGTGGCCAGTAGTACAGGTTCTCCCCCTCTCCTCTGGATTAGATGCCATCTAGTCCAGGAGCCAACACACTATGCAGACAAGCACAGCCTGACCCTTTCCTTCCAGCAGGTGGAAGGGGAAGAAGAAAGTAGAGAGGGCTCTCCTGTGTAAGTGTGGATGTGTGACAGGGCGAGCACAAAGCCATCATCAGATGTCCTGATGGTGGGGAGAGCATGTACACTGACTCCCGGGGCACGACAGCACACGGGCCACCCACTCTAGCATCATGGCATCAAATACGGTGGCACCGTCCAAAGAGCTTGGGCTGGACCCCTGCTCTGCAGTTTCTCACGGAGCGCCCACCGACAGCTTCACATCTCCCAGCAGGGCTGCTCTGAGCAACAGATAAGGTGGTGAGCAGGGGAGTGCTCCTAACTCCTAGTCACCCTTTCCCCAAATTTCTCAGAACTGCGCTTAGCTCCCAGCCCACAGTCAGAGCCCTGGTATGCATCCCAACCGCGAAACCAGAATTACAACATCTTCCTGCTTCTCCGCTTTCAACTTCTTCTCTGTAAAACTGTCCTACATACAGCAATAATTAATGTCTCCTTTTCCAGTCCTACTCAGGCTTTAATATCTGCCACATTATCTACCCCAAAGCTCTAAAAACATTTCTGATTTCCCCTAAATCAGTGTAGTAGCTAAACAAGAGAGTACTGACAGTATTTCTAGAGTTGTTAGGTATGGATGGGTGGCTGGGTGTGTGTGTCGGTGGGTATGTGTGTGTGAGCGCGTGCACATTTATACGTATAATGTTTGTTTTTGTGGGAGTTTTTTTAAGAGAGTTAGAAGTAAGAAAGACTTTGATCTCCCTGCCTCTCTCTAGACCAGGGCTGTCCAAACTGCAGCCCGCGGGCCAACTGCAGCCCGTGATCCATTGTTAATTGGCCCGCAGCAAATTCCAAAAATATATTTATTTTACTTAAATAAACCAGGTGAGGCAATACGTACTTCACCTCGAGTGAGTGGCCCGGCTGTTTGTGTATTTTATGGCCCTTGGTGAAAATGTTGAAAAAAGTTTGGACACCCCTGCTCTAGACTATCATAAATTACCAGTATTTCTTTCACTTAAACCGCTTATGAGGAAAAAAGTTCAGTAAGCCTGAAATAAGTCACTTGAGTAAATATGAACATACTAGTTAGAATTCTTCACAAACTGGTAGTCTTATACCCCAAAGTACGCAGCAATGAATTGTTTTTCATTCCCAAGACCAGAAATGCTTTCAAATTAAAATAAGGTGGGATATAAAGTTTTTTGCCAACTGGGCTCTGTGCTGCTTGTTCTCCATCCCCTTTCCCATCTAGTCTGTCTTGTGCCTGTGTGTGCGTTTGTGTGTACATTTCCCTGTGTGTGTGCACATTTCCTTGTGTATGCACCTTTCCCTGTGTGTGTGTGTACATTTCCCTGTGTGTGTGTGTGTGTGCACCTTTCCCTGTGTATGTGTGTACATTTCCCTGTGTGTGTGCACCTTTTCCCTGTGTGTGTGTGTGTGTGTACATTTCCCTGTGTGTGTGCACCTTTTCCCTGTGTGTGTGTGTGTGTGTGTACATTTCCCTGGGTGTGTGCACATTTCCCTGTGTATGTGTGTGCACCTTTCCCTGTGTGTGTGCACCTTTTCCCTGTGTGTGTGTGTACATTTCCCTGTGTGTGTGTGTGTGTGCACCTTTCCCTGTGTATGTGTGTACATTTCCCTGTGTGTGTGCACCTTTTCCCTGTGTGTGTGTGTGTGTGTGTACATTTCCCTGGGTGTGTGAACATTTCCCTGTGTATGTGTGTGCACCTTTCCCTGTGTGTGTGCACCTTTTCCCTGTGTGTGTGTGTGTGTGTGTACATTTCCCTGGGTGTGTGTGTCTGGGGCTGAGGGCACTGCATTCTGCTTCCACGATGAGAGCCATTAGCAGGCACCCGGAGGATGGAGGGAGGGAGACACAGTTCGCGAGCGCCTGGGCCCCAGCAGCATCCTGCCTCAGACTGTGACGCAGGCTGCGCTGACATCCCCTATAACCAGCTTCTGCCCCCGTGGCCCCTCCTCACAGCTCCAGCTCCTCTCATCCAGCTTCAGAAACACTGTTTCCTTCCCAAACCCTTTCAGGAGCTGTAACACTACCCAAAATTGCTAATCCCTAGAAGCCTGAAGATTCCTTGTGGGTTTCCTTAACCCTGACCACCCTTCTTTAAATACTCACTTTGTTAAATTATGTTCAGAGCCTCATTAATGGTCAAGAAAGCCTAGTGTCTTCAGAGACAAACTACCTGCTCTGGCCGCAGTTTTCTCATGTGTCACCCCCCTACTTTGTCTAAGATACCCACCTAATGTCTCTACCTATTCATTTAAAATATACTTTTCAGTTCAACAGCTCTACAAAGCTTTCTTAGATTTATTCAACACTGCGCTACCCATACTGGGCTTGAAAGAAATTATGTCAACTTTATCCTTTGTAACCCAGCAAGACACCAGTATTCTGTGTGTAATAAATACTAACTGGCTCTTAACTTGGCTTAAGTGAAATTTGTTCTTTCTTTCCAAGGCAATGATCAACCATCAGTGATTCAAAGAACCTGCCCTCTGGAACTGAGTCACCTTGCAACCACTGATGGAAGTATTAAAGACCTCTCAGTCTTTCCAGCTACAGAATGGTCTAGGAATCGCAAAACTGACCATATCAGTATACACAGGATAACAGCCCATAAGGGATAATCAAAGTTCTTCTAAAACGAGGGAAGGAGAAGGAGGGAGAGGTAAGGGGGGAAAAAAACCAAAGGTAAAAGAAAAAAAAATTCCCTGTTTTCTCTCCCTTCAACTGTTTCCTACACATCAGCGGATGACTTGTTACTGGCCTCCTAAAAGAGTGAACAAGAACTACAAAGGAAACTCCTCAGTCTGTTGCTTATTTGCCTTGGTCTAAATGGAAAAGTAAACAAAATAACACACCACGATCTTTGTTGTATAATATAAGTCTAATAACTGGCTCTCGGCTACTTTAAACAAAGTTACAATCGCTCATTATACAACAAATTCTCTGCTTTCAAATGTTTGGCTCACTAAAAAGAGTGTAAAACAGATGTAATATTGAAGTCTCTAATTATGAATGATAATTCCCTGATAAGACTCCTCAGGAGTGCCAACAATTAATTTACTAACATGAATTTTAAATATGAATTCCAATTTTGGCAAAAAATTAAAGTCAATGAAGTCATCTCAGCAAGTCCTCCATTAAACATGTTCCTGTTCACACCAGGGGAAAAAAAAAGTCTACACATAAAAAAAACCATCAGCTGCTTCTGGTTGAAAATTTAAAAAGAGAGCCAACTAGAAGTGCCTTAAGTAATTCAAACATTCATTAGGTCTCTGAGTAAGAAATCCAGAGATAGAGGAGTCCAGGGTTGGACCAGAAATTCAAACAGAGTAAGATTCCCATAAACACAAAATGGCTGCCAGAGCTCCACACACTGTGTCCTTATGTGACAACACCCAAAGTATTTCCTGAGTGGAAAAGAAGGATGGGGAAAGACGACCTTTTGTCCTAAGCCAGTGTCTTGTCAGGAAGGAAGGAAACTCTTTCCTGGAAGCCCCCTCTCCCTTCCACCTCAATGGCCAGAACTGACTTAAATACAGACCCTTAAATCACATGTTAACAAAAGAGAGTGAGGCACCACCACTGACTTATTCCCCCATGACTGGGCCCAAAAAAGTTAGCGAGAAACACGATAAAGGCAAGCACCAAGTGTAGCATTCAGAGAAGTTTCTGCACACGTAGTTTAAGCCAAATATTTGCTTCAAATTCTGATGAGTCAAGTTTGGAAGGGGGTAGGATGGAGAATCCTACACTCAAATACCCTAACAGGGACCAAGCAGGAAATGTGAATGAAGGAGGCGGGCTGGGTGGGTGGGATCTGCGGAGTTCTGAAGAGCATGTAGCCCATCCAAGGCCTCCAGTTCTTGATCTTTTCATTTCAAATATCAGCAAATTACAGTAAGGGTAAACAAATATTCTTTTTCTAACTTTCACACAAAAATAGAAAAAAACTAGCTTCAGACTTGCATAATAGAAATTAGGACACCTTAACGTCTCACTGTGTGCCAGGTAATGTTTACAGTGGTGTAAGCATCTCATCTCATTTCACTTTTCAAAATAAAATCTTATGCCTTAGGTACCATCATTGTCCTCATTTTTACAACTGAGGGAACTGAGCCCTAGAAATGAAAGCAACTTCCCACAACCACATAACTAGTAGGTGGTGGAGCAGGGGCAAGTGTGCACAGGACTCCAAATGAGTGCCAGGATCTGGGGTGCACAGAAGCTGAACCCAACTGAGAAAATGGGTCCTCTTGCCCTGATTTCTGTAGTCCCTTGGAAGGGTGGTTTCTGGTTAACAAATATAGCTTGGTGGCTATTTCCTTAAAAAGCAACCACATTCACTTGACATTTTTCAGCCACATCTGCTGATTTCTAGACAGAAAATATTTTAAAAAGCAGCACCAATGCTCAGGGCTTAACCATCTTTATAGAGGGTGAGGATTAATTAGTTGCATGATAGTAAGATGCTTCAACTTCTTCAGATCTTAAAATAACCTCCCAAAATCTATAACGAATGCTGTTCCCTGACATGGCACCTTGTACTTGTGACTATAGGGAGAAAAAGAATACGGGTGCACCAGAGTAAACACATCACTTACCTAAGTCTGTGTAAAAGACCTGCAAAGAGCAGGTATATGATATAAAAAGGCTACCCGGGAGAACTTTATAATATATAAGACAGTGTTACAAAGAACAGACTCTCTACTCTTACTGCTCCATTTCACCCCAATCCAGAAATCTGAAATCATTATTAACCTACTCTTCAACAACCTTTTCTGCTATTTGTGTAATGTCTCTATCTCTCTTCTCCACTGTGAGCTCTTTTTATTTATGGATCTCAGCACTTGGCACTCTGGCATATAGCAATGCACAACAAACATTTGTTGAATGACTAGCAAACATGATAAAAGCTCTGTTGTTCTAGTATTTTCTGCAGTGATACATTTCACTCATAGAAGACATTCTGAGATATAAAGCAAATTAATATGAGTGAGGTCTTCAAATAATTTCTCTTCCATAGTTCTATTCAGATTTAACAGGTGAGTTTTATAATAAGTAAAAGGTCAATTTGTTACGAGTATCCATGTTCCACACAATATACCAATAAACAGAACACAGACTCGTTTAGACTGACTAGCTTTTCTTATAATATTCCATTGCTACATTTACCTGTACTCATCATTCTGTTTTACATTTTTAAATGTTAGAAAAAATATTCTAGAACTTCCCCCATCAAGCAGAGACCCCAAGTAGTCCCATATTAGATAATTAGGTCCCTGTCTTACCGGCATTCATATCTTTAAACTTCTGCTTTAGTTCAGTAGGAGTAAAACGATACTGATCAAGACCATCATTCCAATAGATTCGGTCCAAGACTTGAAGATCTCCTCCAATCAGCCAATCACCTTGTTCCATAACCATCTAATGGGAAGAAAAAGAAAACAATTGTTTTTAATTGATTAAGTTTATGGGAGTGACATTGGTTAGTACCACTACATAAGCTGCAAGTATACAATTTAAAAATGATTGTGTTAAACAGAAACCAAGAGCAAAATAAGTAAGAACACTTATACAAGCTAAACACAGTTGTAAACTACTAGTTTTATCTCAAGGTCAATGGTAAATCTGTTTGGCTTATCAGCTCAATTGAGACTAGAGACCCTACAGAATTAGAATATATTTTATAATTTCTCAATGGACTTGTGAAATAACTATTACAATTACATGCGAAAGGCAAACAAAACCAACATGAATAGCTATGACTTTTTAAGTAACAAAAATATTCTTTTCATCATTGTGTGATTAATAGATCTATAACCCTGGGTCACCCCACCTTCTGTGTTCTCCAATCCTAAACATTTAAGCAATTAAATTCATGATGGAGTTGGACACAGACGCATGCTTTCCAACCTCCGCTTTACCTCAGATTGCTTACAATTTCTCTATCCTCTTTCCCTGCATCTGGGACGGAGGAGATCTTATCCTCTCGGCTGTGTCCGCTTCTCACAGAGCAGCTCGAGCTCACTCTTTCTCCCAACTGCTTTGGTCTGTGTGCTAACAATGCACCCAGACTGCTGCACTCACTTCCTACCTGGTCTTCCTCACTAGAAGGTCTGTCCCCGTCCATCAAACCACTCATTCCAATAGGCACTGGGATATACAGCAGAAAACCAAAGAGATAAAGATCTTGCTCTAATGGAGCTTATGCTACAGTGGAAGAGACAGGAGAAGCCAGAGAAATGCCAGCTGGTAATGAATGTTAACAGAGAAAAACAGGCCAATGGAATACAGTGCCCATGGCCCAGAGTGAGTAACAGTTAAGAAAACGGAGGCAATGAAGGCCTCTCTGATGAAAAGGAACCAGTCATGGAGGAAAAGTGTTTTAGGCAGAGGGGCAGCAAGTACAAAATCCTGGAGCAGCAACAGGCTTTTGTCTTTGGAAAACAAGAGGAAGGCTAATACGGCTAGAAGGTCTGAAAAGGTCAGAGCAAGGACCAGGGCAGAGGTACAATAAGGGAGACCAGGAGTCAGAAGGCCAGGGCCGGATCACACAGGGCCTCACAGGGCACAGTCAAGCACTTACGTTTTATCCTAATTACAGTGAGCAGCCACTGGCGAGTCTGAAAGGGTACAGTGATATGCTCAGATTTATATTGTTAGAAAACTTGCTCTGACTGCTCTGAGGAGAATGAAGTGTAGCGAGTATGAGAGGAAGTGGGATTCCAGCCAGGAGACAATCACAAGAGACTAACCTAGAGACACGGATAAACTGGGTGCTGCTGGTGGGACAGGCGGTGAAGCGTGGACATTCTGCACAAGACAACCAGGTAAAGGTCCTTAAAGCAATACTTTGTGGTCCTCTCATGCTCCAAACCTGCCTGTGACCACTCCATTCCTACAAAGTATGCCGTGTAGTAAAAAATAGCACAAAAGAGGGCCGGCCCGGTGGCTCAGGCGGTTGGAGCTCCATGCTCCTAACTCCGAAGGCTGCCGGTTCGATTCCCACGTGGGCCGGTGGGCTCTCAACTACAAGGTTGCCAGTTCAATTCCTCGAGTCCCGCAAGGGATGGTGGGCTCCACCCCCTGCGACTGAGATTGAACACGGCACCTTGAGCTGAGCTGCCGCTGAGCTCCAGGATGGCTCAGTTGGTTGGAGTGCGTCCTCTCAACCACAAGGTTGCCGGTTCAACGCCCACAAGGGATGGTGGGCTGTGCCCCCTGCAACTAGAAAAAAAATGGCAACTGGACCTGGAGCTGAGCTGCGCCCGACACAACTAAGACTGAAAGGACAACAACTTGAAGCTGAACGGCACCCTCCAAAACTAAGATTGAAACGACAACAACTTGACTTGGAAAAACAGGCCTGGAAGTACACACTGTTCCCCCACTGAAGTCCTGTTCCCCTTCCCCAATAAAAAATCTAAAAAAAAAAAAAAAAAATAGCACAAAAGACCTAACGCAGACTCTAATCTGATACCTAACTGAGGCCTTCGCAGCTTTGCGCAAGTGAAACTTGCTCTGAGACTCCTGACGATAAAGAGAACTATCTTCTTCTCCACCTCTAAGGATCACTGTAAGGACCAAAAGACTGAAATGTGGTCTGGAAAGCATACATGCATGTAAATTGTTATTATGACTGAACAGAGTCTTAACTAATCTTAGTTAAGTTAAACCCTCCATCTTTCCACGGTCCTCCCTCCCACAGGACAACCAGCTATTTCTCAAACACATTGAATCTGTGTTCCTCCTGCTCCACAAGCCGGGAATGCTGTTTCTCACAGTTCCCTCCTATCCAAATCCTACTGAGTCCCCAAGGCTGCAGACTAGCTACCAGCTAAGACTAAGAAGTCTTACAGATCATTCTACACAAATGGTACAAACTATGAACAGCACTCACATTTGTTCAGTGATTGAAAAATGAATTCATGTAAAAAGTACTCTGTAGTGGTCCAGGCTACCTACTACGTGAAGTTCTACATATACCAAAAATTATTATCTGCTATGATTATGGAAGATGGCTTTGAAGCCCAGTGACAGGGATTCAAATCAGGCCCTCATCCCACCTATTAGCTGCATAATTTTGGTCGAGACATATGTCCCCATAAATCTCAACTTCTCCATGTGTAAGATGGATATGCTACCCATCCTGTAAGTTTGCTTTGTGGCTTAACGAATTTACATAAACACGTTTTGAAAACTACGTTACTTGCTATTCATAACCTCCTTATTTTCTAAGACAATATACCCCCTATTTTTCAAAGTTTATCACTTTTTTGTCCTTCATGAGACAATAAAATGAGATTTAATGCATTGCCATGATTTAAACAGATGTTACAGAAGTTTTCTAGACAAATCTACCAGAATTTCACTTAAATTAGTTTCTTTTAAAGCTCAAAGTCCACTGTAAAATACTTAACTTACAGAAATTTGACTTTAATGATAACATTTCACATACAATACATAAAATAGATGAAGCACTTTGGGGACACTAATTACATGTCATTGCTTTCATACCGGAAACACAATGTTCAATTAAAAATCCACAGTAGATAAAACCACCCTCCCACGGATCCTGTAGCACCCTGACCTTCCATCCTACTTGTGCAAATATGCTTAATGTCAGCTCCACCACCAAGAGCTCCAAGCGTAGAAAGACTGTGCCCAGGTCTCTCAGCCCTATATTCACACGCGTATCAGAGCCTACCGTACAGTAGATGCTTAAAAAATATCTGTTGAACAAATATTTATCTGGCCTGAAAGGACAAGACCATAAGACCATGTACTCATCACACTAATCTAAGCTGCAGTCTCGATTCTGCAAAGTATTACCAATCCCAATGGAACAGTTGATACCCAGGTTAAGGCCCACGTGTCAGCACAAACATTATTTGTCAATCAGAGCAGCAGTTTTTGTTCAGGACCTTGATGTAGGGGTGGTTCTTGCATGTCGTTCCCCACTGTCGGGCACAGCGCTCCTCCTTCCTGTGCTCAAAAAACTCTGGGTTGCGAAGAATAGCCACACGGCGGCCCTCATACACCAGAGCAAATGCGGTACAGCCGTCCAGCCTCTCTTTATCTTCATGAGTTGCTGACAGAACTATAGGCACTGACAAGTTAATGACACCCCCTGCAGAGCACAAAAGAACACAGAGCACACAGCTTGGATTAAACTCCACAGGCCTTACACATCCACCTTTCACTTCAGTGGACATTTCAAATCATAAAAGATGTCTGGGTCCAGTGACAGTGTTGAACTGTTTCCTGGAACAGGAAATCAGAAGCCAGAACAAGCAACAACCCCAGAGATTAAAAAACAAACAACAAAAATTAAAAGAGAATCAACACTGTGGGTAGCAATACTCACAACAATTCATGAAACTGTTTTTTGGGGGAAAACTATGGCATTGAATCACAGAAGTAAAAGAAACTGTTTATCAAGGAAGAATCAAAACATTATCAACAGAATTACCATATGACCCAGCAATCCCTCTCCTGGGTATCTACCCAAAAAATCTGAAAACATTTATCCAAAAAGACAAGTGTCCAATGTTCATTGCAGCTTTATTTACGGTGGCAAAGACATGGAAACAACCAAAATGTCCTTCGATAGACGAATGGATAAAGAAATTGTGGTATATATACACAATGGAATACTATTCGACGGTAAGAAAAAATAAAATAGGACCATTTGTGACAACATGGATGGATCTTGAGAGTATAATGCTAAGCGCAATAAGTCAGACAGAAAAAGTAGAGAATCATATGATTTCAGTGATATATGGTATACAAACCGAAAACAACAAAAGAACAAGACAAACAACTGAAACAACAAAGAATACTCAGAGACATAGACAATAGTTTAGGGGTTACCAGAGGGTAAGGGGGGAGGAGGGAACGGGGCTCTAGAAGAGTGTAAACGGGGTCTAATATATGGTGATGGAAGGAGAACTGACTTTCGGTGGTGAACACACTGTGTGAGATATATAGATAATGTATTACAGAATTGTATACCTGAAATCTATGTAACTTTACTAACAATTGTTGCCCCAATAAACTTTAATTTAAAGAGAAAAAAAAAAGGAAGAATCAACTGGTTAAGTCTAACACCAAAAATATACTGAGTACCTCCAATATATGAATAAGACAAAGAACTATGTTTCAGGGCCTTTTCAGGAAAAAATTAAACCCCCACTGATAACTACATTTTGAGTAGCAAGTTGGTTAAGTATACTTGAGTATACTTGGGTATCCTTGAGACACGAACACAAAAACATGCAAAAAGTTTTTTGTTTCTTGGTTTTTAATCAGAACTGAACCGATGCCAAGTATCACCGACCAAAAACGAAGGTAGTAAGTAACCAGTGCTCCATTTAAACCCAAATATGTTCCAGTGAGACTAAAGGCACATTCACAGATCCCAACCTTCCATGCTCTAAAAGCTTTTTGTTTTTTGTTTTTTTCCTATTCATTGTGCACAGATTAGAAGAATAAAATGCACTGTCAAATTCCTATGTGGATCTTATTTATATACTGAATAGAAACCATACTTTTTTGGGAAATCATGGCGTGACTCCTCTGGGCAAGAGATGTCAACAAAATCAACGATAAGTGCTTGGCTGTTTTAAAATGACCACCACTAGGTACAATGGAAGATGGAAAATTAATAGGTAGATTCGCACCAAACCCAAGACAATCATTACTCAGGAGGCAGTCCACAAAGACTTGCCATTAGTTCCAAGAAAGAAAATCAAAAAGCAATATTTAATCCTTGTGTTCTTGTGATAAAGTTTCTCGAGAAGAATGATTAGAAATTATATTTTATAACATCTGTTTCACTCCCCAGTTAAAAGAAGTCATAACACAGAAAAACGTGGTGGTAGGGTTATGTAACATTTAACAATATTTCCTTTAAGGTGAAACATTAATCCTACCAACAGCATACAAAGTTTAAGTTAACTGGATTATATTTACAATATACTGAACATCGATTTCTTTGGTAAATTCTTTTCTTTTTTTTGTTTTGGTTTTTTTTTAGTATTTTAAAAAAATAGGAACCTATTTAACCACCTATTTCAGGACTCCTTAACTTGGACTCCCTGACTCCCTATTAGAACGCCTGGCTTAAAAATAAGCATGGGCTTCAGTATAGCAACATCTAGTAGATATGTGCACTTTTTGGGGAGAAGCTTTCTAACCATGATCAAGTGGATATGGCACAGAGAAACTATTTGTTGTTCAAATCCATTTTTAGCCCTGATCCCCAGGTGTTTCTTCTCCCCCTGCAATAAATTACAATCAGGGAAACAAAACATGGAGAACAGATCTCAGAATCCACTTCAAATGGTCAGTACTGAAATAACTTAATCTTAAAATGCTACCTTCATTAAGATGTTACCACAAATTTCTATACATATCAACAAATCCCTGCAACTGTGTGATTTCTCTTCCACCTTCAATGTACCGTTGAATGTAAAATGTCTTACCATCCAGAAGACAATCAAAATGAAGACACTGCAAGTACTCCCTCTCTCTCATAAAGCCATTCAGTGGGGTTGCCCAACCTTCTGCCAAAACCTGCACCCACTGCATATCCACCTAGTAAATGAGAAAGGAAAGGAAAATTTTCTATTTCATATACTTACGAACAAAAGCAAAAATAGCCTTTAGGAGTTTAATTTTGAAAAGAATGTCTACAAACATCTCAAGAATGATTATAGATTACAAATCTAATAAAGAATAAAGGAACTAGGAACATACGCATTTCTCCTAATAAATTTAAACATTAGACTTGCAAGCATTTCCAATAAAGATAGCATCTCTTAAACCAGTGGTTCTCAAACATTAATAAGTATTAGAAACCTCTGGAAAGCTTGTTAAAGACTGTCCCCCCCCACCCCAGTTTCTGATTCAGTTGGTTTGCTGTAGCGCCCAAGAATTTGCATTTTTAACCAGCAGAAATGCTAACAATGATGGTCTGAAAACTAAACTCTGACAACTACTGTACTAAACTAAAAACAAACTTCAAATAAAAATATTTACCAAAAGGCCTTCACCAATGAATGAATACCCCTCATTTTACAAAAATTGTATGATTTCTTGGACTTTTAAGATTTCTAGCATGTTCCTTCAAAAATCGATGATCTACATATCATTAATGTAAGCTAGATATGCTCATTTTTGAACAGGGTGCTGTATATACATAACAGAGGTTCTCACGAAGGTTCTCAAATGAAGCATTTGGCCAAGTGGTGTGCAGTAAAACATAGCTTACTATTTATTCCCAAAGTAGGCTGACCAATGTGTTCCACTAAAAAATCAAATCACGGTAAGACATTCCTCTTCAATTCACAGGAAAAATTGTATTCATGCACCAAATTGTTTCACTTTTGAGGTTTGATCGTATTAATTTTTCCTAAAGCTTTGACAGACCTTGTCTCTATTGGAATCCTTCTAAATGGTATCTATTGTAGACTAAATGCTTGTGCCCCCTTTAAAATGATGTCGAAGCCCTAACCCCCAATGTGAGTGAGGAGGTGATAAAGGTTAAATGAGGTCATAAGGGGGTCCTAATCCCACAGCTCGGCTGTCCTTATAAGCAGAGGAAGAGGCACCAGAGCTCCCTCTCTCCATCCTGTGAGGATATGGTGAAAAGGCGACTGGCAACAAGCCAGGAAGACAGCCTCACCAGGAACCAAATCAGCCAGCACCTGGATCTGGGACTTTCCAACCTCCAGAATTGTGAAAAATAAATCTCTGCTGTTTAACTCATCCAGCCTAGGGTATTTGTTACGGCAGCCCAAGCTAATACATCAGCTGACTTAGCATGAAGTTTTTAACTAATTATTTCTCATACTGCTGTGCAAAGAACAAACCACCGTATGGGAAAAAAGTTCACATTTTAAAAAAGCTACTATCTTTCTGGGTTTGTAACGTATTGCTGAACTAGATTCATATTCATTCACTGTCATTCTTTCTGTGTGTGTGTCTGTGTGCACGCGCGTGCATTCCTGTGTTTTTATTGCATGCAAAGTTGTCAGTGACAAAATCCATTGTTCCTCTGCGCAGTCAGCTTCCTGAGTGGCTCTGCTCTGACTCCACCACATTTGTGCTCCCAGCGTTTCTGGGCTCCTGCTCAGAGACCCAATACACAAAGCAGATTGGATCATCTACTCCTATCAGGGATTTGAAAAACTACTGGAAGAGTCTTTCTCCAAGCTCAGAAATTTTGAGGATATTTTTTTCCTTTCTCCTCCTTTCAGATTTGGGACTTCCCTGCATGTGTCCGATTTTTACGATACTAAAAGAAAGGCTGGGAGACTCTGCTTCTAGTCCAGATTCTTATTCCTTCACCTTTCTGTTTTTAAAGTACACCTGATGACATGATTTCAATTTCTCTGAGGTTTGAAAATGATAAATTATAGTCTCCATTGTCATCATATCTAGTTTAATTAAGCAGTTTTTTTAATTGGATAAACACCTAATGATATCATTAGAGCTAAGATATACAACAGAAATATTCTTAACAATATAAGAAAGGGAGAGTTAGGGTTTTGGCAGGGGATTAGGAAACATGTTTAAAGGGAAAAAAATGTTCATTTGAATGATTACTGATTAGTATTTCTTAACCTTTTAGAACCCATTCTTTCTGACAAACCTAAAAATCTTACACAATCTTTGTTCGTTGATATTTAAAAATAAATAAATATTAATGACTAAAGGAAAATCAAAGCCATGGTAATCTGGGAATATGTTTTTACAAATTAAACACATTTCCCATCCCTGAAAATTGTGAAACACACAACTACCCATGTCCTCAAACACAGATATAAAACCACAAATTTTACAGATTACCAACTGCATATAAGGCTAAATCACTTGGTATGAAAAACAACAAAGCACTTACTTTATTAATTTTCAGTGCTGGTAAAGTTTCTGCATCTGTTTTTGCCAAGTGCAGTTTATTTTCTGGCACATACAGTTCTTTTACTTCGTAAGAGGCATCTACAGGTACAATATCCTATACAAAAACAAATGTACAATTAAATGTTTGATTCAACGATTTAGGAGTTCTTCAAAGGGTATCTTAGTGAAGGAAATGAACATTTCAAAATAAGACTTAATAAAAGAAGTATAAAAGGACTTTGAATGCTGTGCCTCGCCAACCAATTTTCCAAATGTCAGTTGGTCTACTTTCAAGCAGATAATATGCCACATACAAGAAGTCATTAAGCATAATGTCCTATTATCTAATGAGAAAGAAATTCCTAGAATGTACCATATATGTCAAAATCAGGCAACTGCAGAAGACATGACCTCAAAAAGGTAATAATAAAAGGAATTTGAAACGAACAAAAAAAATCAATCAAAACATCATCATTATCTTGAACATGTCACAAAACCATTTTAGTCCAGCTTTTGTATGCATCTTTATCACTAGTGTCACCTAAGCCACCTTTCAGTGATGCAGCACAGTACTCCAGAGTATGTCAGCCTTACTCATAACCACCTTTGTGGTTTGAGAAACAGCACTTTTGATCCCATATGAACTGCAGTCTGGAAAAGTTATCTGAAGTCCACTTACCTAAACTGTTTATATAACACTGGGATAGTACTTCTCCTCATTTATCCTACACATACATACTTGTGATTACCACAACATAGCCACTTACGCTCATCAGGTGATCCTTATAAGGCTTGTTCACATTTTTCATACTCCTAGGAATAATTACTAAATGTATTTAATTACTTTAACTTTTTTTTAAGCCAAATCTATTAGGTAATCTCAATGAGCATATAAAACTGACACTGATTAAGGGTTTTTCATACATGTATCTCATCCAAGCAATATGTCATTCAAAGTAAAGTAATTCTCAACAAAATGAGAAGATAAGCCATAGAGTGGGAGAAAATTATGCATATCTGAAAAAGGACTGTTATCCAAAATATACAAAGAACTCCTAAACCTCAGCAAGAAAACCTGATTAAAAAATGGGCCAAAGATCTGATCAGACACCTCACCAAAGAAGATATATAGATAACAAATAAAGAAAAGAAATGATACTCTACAGCGTATGTCATCAGGTACACACCTATCAGAATGGCAAAAAATCCAAAACACTGACAAGACCAAATCTGGTGAGGATGTGGAGCAACAGGAACTCTCACTCACTGCTGACGGGAATGCAGATGGTTCAAACACTTTGGAAGACAATTTGGTGGTTCCTTGCAAAACTAAACATAATCTTTACCATACAATCCAGCAATCATGCTCCTTGGTATTTAACCAAATGAGCTGAAAACTTATGTCCACACAAAAGCCTGCACACAGAGGCTGAGAGCAGCCTTACTCATAATTGTCTAAAGTTGGAAGCAACCAAGAAAGCCTTGAGTAGATGAATGAATAAACTGTGATACATCCAGACCACAGAATATTATTCAGCACTAAGAAGAAATGAGCTAAGGAAGCCATGAAAAGACATGGAGGAAACTTAAACGCACATTGCTAACTTGAAAAAGCCAATCTGAAAAGGCTACATTCCGTATAATTCTAACTATGTGACATTCTGGAAAAGGCAAAGCTATGGATATAGTAAAAAAGATCAGTAGTTGCCAGCGCTGGGTTGGGGGCAGGGTGGGATGAACAGGCAGAGCACAGAGAATTTTCTACAGCAGTCAATGTACTCTGTGTACATACGACAATGGTGAATACATGTCATACATTTGTCGAAACCCATAGAACACACAATTGTAATGTTAACTGTGCATTATGGGTGACAATGATGTGTCAATACAGGTTCATCAACTGTAACAAATGTACCGCATTGGTGACAGATGCTGACAGTAGGATAGGCTGTGCGTGGGGGAGGGGCGCAGGGGGCATGTGGGAACTCATTCTCCGTACTTTCCACTCCGTTTTGCTATTAACCTAAAACTGCTCTAAAAAATCAAGTCCATTAAAAAATTATAAAGCAATAAAAAAAGGTAATTCAAAATAAATATTAATGAAAGAGCCCGGATTTTAAGGACACTCCCTACTATTTTTCCTGAGGAATAAGTCTGGGAAGAAACTTCAACTTATATTGGACTTACATTAATACCTTCAGTAGCGGGAAAAGAGCAGCATCAGATATGCATATCAAAGCTAGATGATCTCATGAAAGGCCTGGATGCTACCACGTAAGCAGCCCCTGTGGGTTCTGAGAATCTAGAAAGAATGATTCCACATTTCTCCAACACTCTGTTCCCTCAAAGATGGATCAAAAGAGAAGACAGTTCAGCATGGGCAAAGTCATGTGCCAAAATCAGGCTCCTCCTACGGATAAATTCAAGGCCTCTGATGTTTCTCATTATAAATCCACAAATAATTAAGAGGAGCAAACATAGAGAAAAAGAAAAAAAAAGAACGAAACTAAAAGACAGAAAAGAAATAAAGAAATACTGCTTGTGGCAGTGCCAAGTTCTGTCAGCGAGATTGCTCCTGGAGTGCAGCTACGAAGGGTACTTTCTGGAGACCCCTTCGTCCCTTGAGTGCCTGCCCCACTGCTCATAGGACAAGTGTGTGCCTGGAGCACAAACCCTGGCACCACAGGACATCTCATACACCTTCCAGACTGTCTTCTGCAATTAAGCTGCCAGCATGCACCCACAGCTGAGGGTATTTATTGCTTACTGAAGGCAAGGATGACAGGAGGGCAGGAAAGAACAATGTCGAAGCAAGACAGACAGCTTCCACCAGCTGTCTCCATCGTCTCTTTGTAAATATAAATACTATCGCAAAATTGAATGAATGAGGCAGATTATTTCCAATGAACCCCAACTGAAAAGGACATGTCTTAAATTTTGCCAAAGGGGCCAAAGAAGTGATAAATAAACATATGCAATTTATTCATATGTAATACTTGATTTCATTGTGCACTTGAAGAGGGAATCACATATAGAAAAGACGCTTCTTTAAACCTAGCAAGAGAACTAGCTTAACCTAATGTAATCCATTCTGTGCCTCTAACTCTAGGAATTATTTGTAATATGTTTATTTTGAAGTATAAAATAGCAGTAAAGAGAATTTTGAAAGGAGAAATACAAATCACCCTATATATGGTTATCATTATCATTTTTGTAATGTTCCCTCCCAATTGTTCTTCTCCCATAGGTACATTACAGGACAACTGGTAGTGTCGGCAGTCTGTGCAAAGCCTATTACTTCATCAACTAGAAAATAAAAATTCAGAATCAACTTTTCCAGAAGAGTAGCATGACGTGCATTAAGAGAACTGCACACACACCCTGCAGGTTCATTTAGCTTCTTGGATCTATAAAGCTCTCAAAGACGACTTGAGGCATGCACGTTTTTCCATCTGCAAAATAAAGAACCAAAATCCTCCGCACTAGGAACAAAGGCTAAAATGTACTTAAGTTACACAAAAAGTCAGACATTCATAGGACTTTGGGGAGGAAGAGTATGATAAAGTTCCCCAAAATAGACTTAAACTTAAATATTTGCATTAATCACAAAACAGTAGGGACACAACATCTTCAAAACTAAAAAGAGATACAAAAAAGCGACAGGGGTCTACAGGCCAGTTATCTCTGATGTTGGTACCTAAGACCTGAGTTCAAATTCTAACAGTGCAACCTTGAACAGGTTACCTAAGGTCTCTGAAATGTCCTCCTTCTCAGTTGTTTAAAAAATATTTGTTTGTTTGTTTATTTCAGGGCTTTTGTGATAATTAAATGACTAAAGTATCTGAACTGTGGGGTTAGCATTTACTGGATGCATTCCATCTTAGCAGCATCACACTAAGGGCTTCGTGAGAATTCATTTAATCTTCGTGCAATTTTACCTAGGAAGGTGAAAGAAACTATTGCTATCCTCCTCCTACCGATGAGGACGTCGAGGCTCAGGAGAGGCTATTAACTTGCCCCAAATCCCTGCCATCCTGTCTTCCAACGCAGCTAACACACAATAAATATTCAATAAATAGTAATTAGAGGGTGTTTGCTATTATGTCAGGAACTGTTCTAAGCACTCTACACACAGTAATTGAATCATCAGCACAATTCTGAGGCAGGTACTAATATTGTTTCCCATTTCACGGATGAGAAGAATTGAAGCCACAGAAAATTATTTTCCAAAGTTGTACAGTTGACTGATAAGTGTTGGAACTAAGGTCCCAAAACTATTCTCCTCCAAAAAAAAAAAGAAAAACACCTTTATTGTTTTTCCTGTGAAAACTCAGTTACGAAACATTTTGTCACACAAGCTGTTCTTAGTTTATTGGCATGATTTCATTAAACATTTATAATTCCTAGGATTTCCGGTCAGCATGTGATTTTTCTCTGTTGATAAAGTTCTTGCTAAAAAGTAAAGGTACTTAACATTTCAGTTAGGCCTACACATTTCTATGAAGGATAAGTGAACAATTTTCAACCAACCGTTTCAAACCCCCTCATTGTTAATAAAATGAAAACCTCCACCATTCTGGACTCATTAGAACTTCGAAACCAGAATCCACAGTCTGGGAACTAATGACAAAGGGACTCCAGGAAAGAGAAGAATTTCATCCTCAAGTTCAATGATAGGACAACTCTACGTAAGCTTCCTTTGCCATCTCTGAAACCTGTGTTATTGTAAGGATAGGATATCTTTTTTATGTTTGCTGCAGATTGACGACTCTCCTCCTCGCCCACATTTACCGCTGATAATTGTCCACAATCTTGGAGAGTCAGAGGAGAGCTTCCAACAATCTAATCTTTTGCAGTCTGTTGGATGCAACAGGGCATTGTGAGCTGGTTTCCTGACCAGCATCACTAGATTCAGTTCACAGATGCTGATTACGAGCAGCAGCACGCGGTGCCACTGTGACGCCCCAGGAACACGGCAGGTCTGCGCCCCTTAGCTCACCCTGGAATCACCCCTCTCCACAGCAACCCAACACGGAGAGGGTCCGCGGGTATAGGAAATTGACTCCCTGAAGAGATGTCCAAAGTAAGAACTGAGAGCTAACAAATGTTTGTATGTAGTATCATGTGTAGAGTTTCCTTCCAACCATACCCCACAGTTAAAAAAAACAAATGCACAAATAATTTGTAAGCAAATCTAAGTGTCTCCAAGAGAATTAATTTGTTTAACCTTTTCGCTGTGACTTTCGTCTATAGTTGAATGATATTTCCCGGCTGCTGACTGCAGCATTCGACTTTACCCCAGAAGTTCAGTGTTCCAGAAAGGAAGTTTGGGAAAGCAGATGCACATTTTTCTATATTTTTGTGCTTTTCAAGAATGAATAACAATAGGAAAGTCTTATACTTTAATCATGCACTTTAATAAAATGTAGCACCTTAACTGTATTTACTTAAAATATAAATGCTGTAATTATTTTCTGTGGCTTTCTGAGACATTCTGGAGAACAAACTTGAAATCAACTAACGCAGTGAAACGGTTTTAAACATGAAAGAGTAGTATTTATACTACGAGCCCAACCAAATTATTTTTTGACTGTTTTGTGCACTAATAAAGCCATAGCTTTAGCATGAATGCATTTTTAGTAACGTGCTGGTTTACATGTATGAACATAGATGCTATAATTACTTTCTTTTTAAGAAGGGAATTTTTTTTCCCTATTTTTGATTCAAAATAACTTTTTCATTACAAGCATGTCACAAAATTCTTCCCCTTTCAAAATTCACATCCAGCAATATTTTAAAATGAATTGTAGCCTCACAACTTAAACACAAAATTCTTCTGATGCCTAACCAATGCCAAAATAAAAGTTCAAGTTGCTATTGTTTCTCTTGTTCAAAAAGATAAAATGAGTACATAACAGCATAAACCAACAGGAACATGGAATATTTGCACAGAGGAAGCCAGTTCTACATAGATTCCAGAGCAGAGAGAAGAGAACTCTATCAAGAATACAAAAAGAATTATTTAAATGTAGATATAGCCAGTTTCTAGCACATTCTAGTGACAAATCTTTTCAGTTTCCAAAACCACTACTAAATACCTAAAAGGAGCAAAACAATCTCAAAGTGAGACAAGGTATCTGGACAAAAGGATGAAGTCCCTGCCACGTGAGCTATCCATTTTATTTGGGATTCATCAGGATTTCCAGAGACAGAGTCAGCTATTAGAAAACAATGTGTTCTTCAAATTGTACATATAAAACCCTTTATTTCAGGAATTCACTTTAAAACAAAAACAGATGACAAACCAAGCCAAGAGCAAGTGTTTACATACCTAAATCCCTTACCTAATCTTAAGAGCTCCACGGTCACCCAGCATTTCAGGGTAGAGGGGATTTTGGGGTGCCCCTAAGAGTCCTTCCTGACGGGGGTGTCAGGAAACAATTAATGAAGTAGGTCTAGAAATATTTAGATACTATGACTGTTTAAATATTAATTTGAAAATGTCACATGGGTACTCAAAACTTTTTTTGCTTGACTGACTACATGCACTCTAGATCTAACATATGCTGTATCCACACCTTTGTTCAGAGACAATTGTTTGTTTTTATCTGGAACCCTGCAGGCAGAACAATGTTCACTACCTAAAAATACATATTCGTAGTAGCTCTTGCCTTCTCTTTTTACTCTTCTTAAAGAACTCTGAACATGTTAATAAACATAGTGATTCCATATTTTAAGTTTTTCTTAAAGTATTTTCTGCCCTTTTTTCTTGAGCCAAATCTGCTCAACAGATCTGAACATTAGAGCTCATTCATATTTTTATATAACTATTAAATTTCTATTATCTAAACTACATGCATCCAAAGCATGAACACCAAACGACATTCTGGCAGCACTTTAAAACTGAGCTGCAAAGTCTGGTTTTTATGTGCAGTATAAAATCCATTTAGAGCACTAAACCACTATTCCGTAAAAAGACAAACCTTTAAATAATTTATAGCACTAATAAATCTAGAGTTCCTGGTAGATTTAAAAACAGTATTTAAAATATCACTTTAGATTAAAACCAGCAGCAAGAAGCCTCCTTCCTCATGTCATAACACGCCAAGTTAAAATGCAATACCAGCAGGCCATCTAGTGACCATTCAAGGGCTAGGAAAAAAATCTCTTAATCTGAAAATCCTCAGTATTTTTTCAGTGTCTCCCGTTTTCTTGAATAAATATATGCTACCTGAAGCACATTAAGAAAATAAAGATGCTCTGACAAAAATAGTGAGAAATTCCGTCTTTTTTTAAATGACCACAATTACCTACCCCGTTATATTATGTATGCCAGATCGGAAGAGAAATAAGACAATCCAGAGATGACAGAGGATATTATGCTAACCAAAATACCCATTATCCTAAAATACCCATCATACAGCACACTAAAAACATATTTTTCTCAGACAGTGAAACCAATGCCATATCTTAGAAAAGAACAATAAAAAAACAATTGAGAAGAGTCTCTCCAAAGTAATACCAAGCACCAGATGGGAAAAAAAAATTCCATTATTACCATGGAGACAGAATCATTCAAACACCTGCATTCTCTAGAAGCCCCAAACCATACTACCCTCTTTGCTGTTATAAAAATTTGTGGTCCAATGGGAAATATACATATTTGGTCTTTGTCCCCAATTCCTGGCATAGAGCTTTTAAAGCCCTTGGAATCTCTGGAGCGATAAGATTGTTTTGGTGTGATAATGAAATGACTCTAGGCTGAGGGTCTCAGTCTAGAAAGACCAAGTCTTTAAAGGGTTGGAACTTTCAGCTCCACCCCCAGAGGGGAGGAGCAGGAGACAGAGATTGAGATCAATCACCAATAGACAAAGATTTACTCAATCATCCCCACATGATGAAGCCTCCGCGCCCCTAAAGCACAGGTTCACAGAACTGAGTTGGTGAACACATCAAGGGTTGTACCCAGGGAGAGCATGGAAGCCCCATGCCTCTCCCATCCCATACCTTGCCTTGTGCATCTCTTCTATTTGGCAGTTCCTAAACTGCTTTTCCAAGTTCTGTGGGTAGAGTTATTGAAGCCAGGGGCAGGTGTTATGGGAACTCTCCAATCTGCAGTCACTGGATTGAAATGTAAGTACTCTATTTGCAGCTGACCTCTGAAGCAGAGGCTGTCTTGAGAGACAACCTTGAACCTGCAGGATCTAAACTAACTCTGGATAGTTAGTGTCAGAATTGAATTGAATTGTTAGACATTCAGTGGGTGTCAGAGAATTGGTGTGAGGGGGGAAAAAAACCCTCAAAAATCTAACAAACTAACCTGACAAGGAGATAAAATTTAATTAGCTTGACTGTTTTAGAAATGAAGTTTTCGTTATATATGGCATAATAGGCTCAAGTCACTCATTCACCACGAAGATTTGGGGTTTAGGACCTAAGTAAATCATAATTCACCTGACAAAACGTACCTCAGCTTTGCAGGGTAAAGCAGATGACCTATAAACACTTTTCTTCTTTCACACTACATAGAACAAACATTTCATACTAAGCAAGGACAAGCATGGCAGTTTGTTTCTTTATATAATAAACATTCTTTCCAGCCCAGACAGTGTTGTCTTTGATCTGCTCTGAAGTATTTTAAAAGTAGTCTAAAAATACAGCCTTTCTAAGGTCAATGAAATGCCCGTTCCTCTCAATTTCTAAATCCCAACTAAACTTAGGGAACAAATGGCCAAGGAATGTGAAGGACAATTATAGAAAAGATTCATATTTCAGAAATAAACCAGAAATGGAAAGAATCTAAATATTAGGAAAGGCAGTGTGGTAGAAAAACAAAGAGTGTGGGCAGCAGAATCCGTGGGGCTGTGATCAATCCCACTCTACCCCACTGAACTACCCTGGGACAAACAACTTCACCTCCCTGAATCTGTTTCCTTACCAGTAAAATGAGGATAATGACACCACTTGCCAGCGTTTTAATGCAAATTAAATGCAATAATGCTACTGAAGCGCCTACCAATACAGGGCTCTGTACCAGGTAAGAGTTCAACTGCTGGTGGTCTCCACCTCTGCCGATGACATCTGCTTCTAGCATACACCACTCACTACGTTCTTACACAGAACGCTGGGTAACGGAGCCTCCAGTGGTCACATCCCCATTCAAAACACACACTGCAAGGCTGTGCAGATGTGGTTATTATTCCTTGCTTTAAAACACCACTGTACTCTACATATTCATCCCCTTCACTTCCCAATTTATATTTGAACTCTATTATGTAAGTTCACATAACCCACTTTTGGAAAACCTAACAAATGCCTTTGTGATGACAAAGAAGCTGAACTGCATTTGCTACCTCTGATCACCAGAGAGAAGTTTGTTATGGAAAGTGTACATTATTTCAAGTCACCTTGCAATAAGGGTGTAGCAGGCAAACACACGCCTTGATCACTAACTAAACATAAACTTTGAGCTGAACATCAGGTATTCAAAGGCTTCCTTGTGTACCCTAATTCATTTAAGATTCAACTTTGTGAGAAAACAATGGAGGATAAATGCCAGAACAGAAGTAGTCGTGCATGTGTATGTGTGTATGTGTGTGTGTGTGTGTGTGTGTGTGTGTGTGTGTTTTCAATCGTATTTTAAAATTCCACATCATGTTATAAAAGAGAAAAAAATAATGAACTTATATATGGTCAGTCATGTTTGTCACTATAAATTATGGTTGTAAAGACCAAAAATCAAGGTCCATGAGACAGGAATTTTTACAGTTTAATTCACTGCCACATCCCCAGTGTTTACAGTAGTGCCTAGTGTGTATGGCACTAAATATTTGTTAAATTAACAGGATCAACATGTGCAACACAGACATACATACTTTCAATAGGAAGTGAGATTGTTTACTTAGGAAAACATATAACTGAAATGTTTTCCCCAAGGAAGGTGGTACCAAATGAAAACAATTGCATTAAGAAGGTATTAGGATAAAAATAAATACTCCAAAAGAAAATTTCTCTGTCTTAAACTAATCTAACCAGAACACTTTTCTGCTTGTA
Source organism: Rhinolophus ferrumequinum (assembly GCF_004115265.2). Taxonomy (NCBI): domain Eukaryota; kingdom Metazoa; phylum Chordata; class Mammalia; order Chiroptera; family Rhinolophidae; genus Rhinolophus; species Rhinolophus ferrumequinum. The sequence goes on from NC_046288.1 coordinate 57,308,757, forward strand.
GATTTAATGACAATGCCTCTAAAGTAGAATGAGAACATTCTTGAAAGTAAAAGGCAAAGGTATACGAAAATGTGTCCTAGCAATTCATATACCTGGAATCCTAAGTATAGAAGGCAGTATGTTCATGAGCAAGTTACTTAGTATCTCTGAAATACTTCAAAGGTCTACTATGGGAATAAATTTAGACAACATAAAGAAAGTACTCAGCACAAGGGCCACTTGAGAAACTACCACAGTAATTCAAGTGAGAGGTGGTTACAGTTAAGTCCTCACTTAACACTGTCAATAGGTTCTGAGACTTGAAGTGAAAGGACATATAAGGAAACCAGTTGTATCCTCGGCTAATTGATGTACACAAGGGTTAAGTTCCTACGGCATTGCATTAGTGTTATCAGAAAGCAATGTTGAACGAAATGGTGTTACTCAAGGACCTGCCATACGAACTAAATTAGGAGAAGAGCCACTTTCCCCCACATTCTAACAATCATAACCAATATTTTAAAAGACAAGAAGCCCTACATATATGTCCATTATAGTAAGTAATCAGTAAATGTTATTAGATTGGTGCAAAAGTAATTGCAGTTTAAAAGGTTAAAAATTGTTGCAAAAACTGCAATTACTTTTGCACCAACCTAATAGTTTCTTCTCTCTCTTTTCAAACCTTGAATGAAATTATCCAATCACATTAGATTATCTAGCAGGCGTAGTATAGACTAATATCTATATAAAACGGCAATTAGTATAATCATTAATTAGGAACAAGGCATTAATTAAGACTAAAGAATAGACACTAAGGCAAGCAATGGCACCAGGAGAGAGGAGGGGAGAAAGGGGAAGAAAGAAGGAAGGAAGGAAGGAAGGAAAGACGGAAGGAAGGAAGGAAGGAAGGAAGGAAGGAAGGAAGGAAGGAAGGAAGGAAAGAAAGAAGGAAGGACAATCCCATGGTGGAATACATTAAATAAGGATAATACTAAAATATGCAACTTGGAACCATTCTACAGAGAACCCTGAACACCAATCACCCTAATTCTATAAACAATGGGAAAATCAATAAATGTGTTTAAAGTTAAAAAAAAATTAGACTACACTTTAGAAAGATAATTCTGCAAACAATACAAGATGGAATAAAGGGCACACAGAACTGGAAGTTGGGTGACCAGTTAAAGGGAACATTGGGTTGTATGAGCCTAAACTTGTACAGTGGAAGTTGACCCTCAATTTTTAACCACACAGGGGGTGGGGAACAAACCAAGATGCAGTGTCATATGCATTATAGATACCACATGAGTCTGTATTTTCATTTTATAGAATCATGGTTAAAAACCAATTTAGCTCTCTACTGTCGGATCCTGGATTGAGTCCTGGAACAGGAAAGCACATCAGTGAAAAAGTTTGTGAAATCAAATAAATCCGTGCTTTAGTTTATAGTATCATACCCAAGGTTGATTTCTTAATCTTCAGAAATATTCTATGGTCACGTAAGATGGTAATATAAAAATATAAAGGAAGCTAGGTGACGGATATATGAGAATGCTCTGTACTATTTCTAGACTTATCGAAAAGTTGCAAAATTTTCTCAAAGTAAATTTTTTTAAAAAATCATCTGCCTCCAACCAAAAAAAAACAAAACAAACAAAAAAAAAATACTCTATAGAATGCTATCGTAAGTAGGGCCCCAAAGAAATGATTAGGAATTGAAGGAAAGGAAAAAAGGAAGGAGGGACCTGTGGTACCCATTACACATTAAGTTTAATAAGCCCTTATAAGTCTCTGAACTATCTGGAATTATCCGGAATTATCTGTAGTCCATAAAATGGCTTCAGAGATTCATGACCCTCTTAAAGAGTATTTTTCCAAGGTTTTGTTAAAAAAGACTTATGAATCACTAATTAGACATAAAAAATAGATAATCTAAACTAACAGAAAATGAAAGTATGTACAACTTTCTAACACTGATATGACAAATTTCAAGTAAAATAAGATAGGGTCAATGTACAAAAAATGCAAACAAAAATACTATCAAAATAAAAAGGAAAAATACTGGAAACATAGTTTGAATGAAAATGACACAGAATTAATATATATGGATTTCATACAAATTAATTTTAAAAACTATAAACAACCCCAACCAAAAAAAAGTAGAATAAAAAGACAATTTGCTGAAAATAAAACAAAAGATTCTGCACTAGAACATCATATAACAAGAGGTAAGGCCAGCTTATCTATAAGTCATAAACTTTCTTAAGCCCATCACAGAGTTGATGTCCTAAAGCAGTGACATGAACTGCTTCTAAAAAGTGACAAATCCCACCAAGAAAAGACAAGACACATGACTGTTGTTCCCTTTCGTAGTGCATGGAAGGAAGAGGAGGCTGCAATAAAGGCAGAAAAGAAAAAACAGCTAACATGTTTTTAACACTCTGAAAAGTTGAGTGAGGACCAGTGTGACAAGTCATATAATGGGAGCCTAAACACAAAGGGTTCTGCACTCACTCAGCCAGGCCCAGGACAGGTGCTCAGATCAGGAGCAGGTGTGGAGACTCGAGAGCGAGCTCTCCTGAGTGGTACACAGGCACCGAACTCTGCCCACTCTGTGGATCCTTGGCTCACAGAACACAAGCCTTAAGCTGATAGGGAAGGACAGGAAAGTCTCCAAAAGTTCACTGCAAATATGGTCTGCTTAAGGGAGAGAGGTGGAGGAAACTCTCTGGATGCAGGATCCTGAACTGATACAAACCAGGAATCTGCTAATGCACATGAGCAGCTGAAAACATACCTCCAAGGCCTCCCAGGTACAAAGCAGAGGTTGGCAACCATGGAGGGAGGAGAAGGGACATTGAGAATGACTGATTCCAAGATCCAGGAGCATAGGTGCTGCCTAAGACTGAAGGACCAGCAAACCAAGAACCACCACTGCTCCCCCTATCACAAGCCTCGCACCGAGTAATACACAAAGCGGTTTACTGAGGAGAGAGGAGCAAGCGCGTGGACAGAGACCCTTTCTCTCTGTGGCAGAAGCATGCAGGGAATGCTGACTGCTGAAGCTGGAGCAGAAACACAGCAACACCCTCCAGCAGGCCTGGCCCCACACTAAGCACAGGGTAGGACAGCCCACCATTGAGGAAATTTGAAACTGGTATTCACTAAGAGTTACTATAGAATAAGGAAGTCCATATCCAGTTGAGCATAAATAGGAAAAGATCATAAATACCTAGGGCATAAATACCATTTACCCCAATCTCTACTGTTCCTCCAACATTCAATAAAAAATTGTAATACACCAAAAAAGAGCAGAAAAACCACCCACTGTAAAGAGATAGAGCAATCAACAAAACCAGACCCAGAAATGACTGAGAGGTTGGAACCACCAGGTAGGATTTTAAAATAACTGTAATTACTATGTTAAAGAATCTAGTGGAAAAATGGATAACATGCATGAACAGATAAGAGAATTTCAACATAGATATGTACACTATATTTAAGAAAGAGAGAGAGAGTGAGTGCACCAAATAATGACAGAATTACTTTTAATGATTATCAGAGTTAAGAATTCTTTCTATGGCACATCAATATGTTGGACACAGCTGAAGTATATCACTCCTGGAGAATGTGTTAGAATCAGTAAATTTGAAAATAAGTGAATACAAATTAATCAAAGCTGAAAAATTAAAACAAAAAGAGTGAAAGAACAGAGCATCTAAAAACTGTGGCACAATATTATACTGTCTAACACATGTGCAATGAGTCCCAGAAGAAGAGAGAATGGGGCAAAAGAAATACTTTAAAAGATAATGACCAAGAGTTTTCACAAACTAATAAATAAAAGAACAAACCACTAACCCAAGAAGATCAGAGAACAAACACTAAACTGGAAGAAAAAAGACCCAAACATACTGAAAGAACCAGACACAACACACTAAAACTGCTAAAAAACAAAGATTAAGAGAAATCTTGAATTTGGGCCAAAAAGAAAAACACAAACAAACAAGAAACATGACAAAGAAAGGAACAAAGAAAAGAACTGCATCAGACTTCTCATCAGAAACAATGCAAACAAGAGGATCACAGAGCCACATCTCTAAAGTACTAAAAGAAAAAGTCTGTAACTCCCTCTTTGATCTTCTCTTACCCGTTCCTGCAGAAGTTCAACAACCTGCTGCACACAATCATTTACATCACAGGAGTCTGTTTTCAGCACCAATTCAGGGGCCTCTGGTTTTTCATATTCAGAATCAATCCCGGTGAAACCTATAGGAGGTACCATGCAGGAAAGGAGAATGAAAATTAAAAATAAATTAGGTTTGTTTCTTCAGTGCAAGTTTCTGCTATGTTGAAGTTAATATTTATGCTGCTCCCTCTAAGGTATAGGCTTAGAGTAGTGAAACTTCTTTCTTGAAGAAGACTTCTAACTAAACTTGTTTCTTCTTTAAACACAGTCGATTCTCATTATTTGCAGTAGTTGTGTTCCATAAAGTTGTTGCAAACACCAAATTAGTGAATACTGAGCCACACGGCTCATAGGGGAAATATGGAGTTAGGTTCCTGTGAGCCTCTGGCAACAAAACTTTTCTCAACTGACTAATATATAACTGTTTTGCGTGTGTTTCTGTCTAAAGCACAGTATTTAATAAACATTGTTCATTCATTAACAGTGAACTCATGCCTGAAGGAATGAAGCGTATTTAACACGCGTATTTCTCCATAATGCACACATCCGCCTTCCTGTACTGGGAACACTGGGCCACCATTCAGCACTATGCCTGGGGGCCATTTTAAAGAGCAAAATCATCAACAAACAGCGGGGGGGCGGGGGGGGAGCAAAAACTATGGAATCAAGCCCCAAAAAAGACACTTCTTTACGGTATGACAGGTGAAACACAAAGGTCAAGTGGCAAGTCACCTTGTTCGACCTCAACAAGGTCGAAGCGTGTGCTCTGGGTTACTAAAATTTTCGCCACTCTGCACATGTCCAAAAATGACTGCCAAAGCACCGTAAGTATTCACGTGGGCATTACAAATAAAATTTAATTAGCCAATTTGCAAATATGGTACCCCCAATTAAGGAGGATCAGCTATACTTCTGTCACCTTTGTTTTTTTTCCTTTTAAATGCCTGCACTGCCTGTGAAGACATAAGAACTGACACCAAGTGTTCCAGAGCATCTCATTTCTCCACAGGAATACAGATATAGTACCTACGCCTCCTCGATGCAAACACTGACACCAAGTCAGTCTGTCTGTCCATTATAGTCACAAGGATTATCTAGGGCTGCAATGAAGCTCGGCAGGCTTCTCCTGCCACCAGAGTGAATGTTCAAGCAAGACAAATTAACATCTACGAGCAATCAAATATAACCAATGTAGATATTAACTACTAAATACTTAGATTTTCCCTATTGCATATGTGCTGCCACGTAACTGCCAAGAACAAAAGAAGACATGTTTCCCCAGAACGAGCTAGGCGAGCTGAGATGTGCTATTCCTGTCTTACACTCCTGACAGGATCCCCATGCATAAGTCATTCCAGGCCTGTCTGCCTTGGAATGCTTAGGTCACCCTTGGGTTGGGATGGTAAGTATGAATTTAAGATCATTGCTATTAAGAGATACGGTCCTCAAAAGAGTTCTAAAATACACACTACAATTCTACAGCCCTCTTATTTATTCATTTTTTTCTACTTCATATTTCTAAGTATCCCATGAAGCCCCGAACCCAAAAGGAAATTTCTGCATTACCAATATTCCCAACAGTATTTAGTGGTGAGTCACAACCAAATAGCTGGGGGAAAATAATTCTGGTTAAATCACTAGTCCTTAAGCTCTGATTCTCAAACGTAGCTACACACTGAATCACCGGGTCCCACACCCACAACATCCTCGTTTCACTGGTCTGGGGACACAGCCTTGGCGCCAGATTTTTAAGTTTTCCAGGTAATGTTAATTAATGTGCAGCAAAGTTTGACAATCCCTGTGTTAGAAGACTTGGCTTATCATTTTAAAAGTCAAGGAATTCTCTTCCTAACTTATTTATCTCATAAGGGATTAAAACTCACAAATGCTGTTAAGAAAAACATTTATATTTAGGTAGATAATAATTATATGAGCAGCATATATATGCTCATATAACCTCGGGATTAGAATGGGTGACACAGGGATACTTTTCTAGTTTAGTAAATGCCATCTGAAGGCCTATAAAAGCCTGAGGTCTGCTGACTGCATGCAATCTCATTTGTGCTCGAATAATTACCATCATGGCTCAGAAACAGTATTGATAGAGAACTTTTTAAGCACCATCTGACAAGTAAATAATTTTTAAAGACAAACAACTCTACAGTCAGGAACTCTACCACCATGGCAAACCCAAAATAAATGTGTGTACATACATACGCACACACAAGTATTTTAACCTGAGGAATATTTTATCAATACCTCCTCAGAGGAATTTAGACACATTTAGGAAATTAAACAAGTAACACATGGAAAACTAATACAAACACACTCTCAAATACAGAATGCAAACTGAAAATGAGTCAAGGTATTTTGGATGCAGACTTCATCTTTGCATCCCCAGCACCTAACCTGTACCTTGCAAACAGAACATACTACTAAATGTGTGTTGAGGATTCAATTTCCACTCCCCCTTCCAACCCATCTAACAAACATTTACCCTGGATGTGCCAAGTATTACACTTTGGGCCATGCACTGTGCTAAATTCTAACAATACAAAAATGTTCGGGTGGCCGGTTAGCTCAGTTGGTTAGAGCGTGGTGCTGATAACACCAAGGTGGCCGGTTCGATCTCCACATGGGCCGCTGTGAGCTGTGCCCTCCTTAAAATAAAAAGAAAAAATGTTCAAGGTGTTGTGCCCGCTCACAAGTAGCTCACACCAGCCAGGCCGACAAATCCACCTCTGTCATGGTTCCAGCTTTGCCAAAACAACAAAACCAACTACAATTAAAATAAGTAAAAGATTTAGACTTCAGGATCCTGGAACAGCATTTTGCTTCTCTTTGCCAGATCTCTAGTACAAAAAACTGAAGTGAAAACTACCTATCAACAGAGAGAGGGTGATAATAGAGGCTAAAGGCTACATGGGTTTGCCTCCCGTTGTCGTAAATTATTCAGGTCAGGCAGCCTGTTCTTTCTGAGCCAAGAAAGTGCCAGCTTAATGAGTGAAACTGATGGGGGCATGACTGGATATCAGCCTTGCCCAAGGATCCAGATTTCACCACAGCAGGTGGAACTTGACCCAACTGCTAAAGCCTTCCCAGGTCCAAATACAAGAGCCCAGAGTAACGAGCATTTTCCCTCCCATTCCACCTTTTCCTTTTGGAAACAACGAATGCCAAAAGCATCCTTTTCAGGGCCAGAAGCTGAATGCCAAAATCTACAATTCACAGAGCTCCTGGAGCTCCTGTGATTGTCCCAGGCTATCCCACTCCCTGATGGGAAAGCAAAGTTACTGCCATGAATCAGTGGTTCCTAAACAATGTGGACTAAGTAATCTATCTTTGAAGTTTTTTTTAAACGCTGGAATGTCCTCCGTTTCTGTTAATAGAACAGGACTAATGTCAAAGGATAAATAATATGATTGGTATCAAAGGCCATGACAGACAGGTCCTTCTATGTCCAAATATTCATCATAGTTGAAACTCTGGGAGCAAACCACAAAACCTAAAAAGCAAGGTGTATATATTTTGATGGCATAAGTGCTATGTTAATTCCATCTAATTCAACAATTGTACACAGAATGGAATAAAGGACCATTCCAAGCACAAGGATAGAAATGAGAACAAGACACTGTCCTTGGGGGCTGGCCCGGTGGCTCGGGCAGTTGGGGCTCCGTGCTCCTGACTCTGAGGGCTGCCAGTTCGATTCCCACATGAGCCGGTGGGCTCTCAACCACTCGAGGTTGTCGGTTTGGCTCCTCGAGTCCCGCAAGGGATGGTGGGCTCCGCCCCCTGCAACTAAGATTGAACACGGCACCTTGAGCTGAGTTGCCTCCCAAATGGCTCAGTTGGTTGGAGCACAGGCTCTCAACCACAAGGTTGCCAGTTCAATTCCTTGAGTCCCGCAAGGGATGGTGGGCAGTGCCCCCTGCAACTGGGATTGAACGCGGCACCTTGTCTGAGCTGCTGCTGAGCTCCCGGATGGCTATTGGTTGGAGCGCGTCCTCTCAACCACAGGGTTGCCAGTTCGACTCCGCAGGGGATGGTGGGCTGCGCCCCCTGCAACTAGAAAGCGGCGGCTGGACCTGGAGCTGAGCTGCGCCCTCCACGGCTGAGACTGAGAGGACAACGGCTTGGGGCTGAACGGCACCCTCCACAGCTAGGATTGGAGGGACAACAACTTGACTTGGAAAAAAGGCCTGGAAGTACACACTGTTCCCCAATAAAGTCCTGTTCCCCTTCCCCAACAAAAAAATCTTAAAAAAAAAAAAAAAAAGACACTGTCCTTGCTCTCAAGATGCTTATAATTCAAGCATTTTCCCCACTGGCTTTGAAAATTCCCACATAATCAGTGTAGCAAAGAGAGCTGCAAGCCCCTGATAATCCTCTCTACTGCTGTGCACCTAATTATAGCAAGCAGGTTTGCACCAGCCCCCAAAATTCTGCCTTGCGAGTAGGATTCCGATCCAAGCAGCGATACTGTGTGTACACAGTGCCACAGAGGCTGCTAGGCCTGGAGCTACACCAGTGTGATGAGACCCACGTTCACTTCTCAAGGAGCTCCAAGTCATTTGACTACTCCAGTCTCTCAGAAAAGATTATCAGGCTCAGATACGGTAAGATAAAACATCTAAGCAAAGAGAAATGGAGGAAAAAACACAGTCCTTACCTTTAATTTCTCCAGCCCGTGCTTTTTTATACAGTCCTTTGACGTCCCTCTGTTCACAAACATGCAAAGGAGCATCAACAAACACTTCGAAAAAAGGCAAACTTGCACCCTCATGAATCTGTCTTGCATTGTTGCGATCCTTAGAAAAGACAGGTACAGAAACAATGGGACTATATGAATATCAAGGATGAGTAAACGTGCCTTTCCATTGAGATAGTGGAAAATATACTAGACGAAATTTAATGTATAGCTTTAAAATATAAACAAAAAATCCAATAAATTATTAGGTTGACACATCCACTCTTCATAACAGTTTTAAAAGAGATACTATTTTTAGGAGGGAAAACAATGGTTGCTCCATAAAGACATTCACCTAAATTTTCTGAGGAACCTGAACCAGAACCCAGCTCAAATGCAGGTGTCATCAGGCCTCTCACTAAGAATGTTCAACCTCAGCCTGGGTGGGCACGAAAGCAACTTCGATAGTTTATTCACTTGCCCCATGCAAACCCCCGCAGCCACTTCTCACCTCTAGCATTCCCCAAAAGACTTTTCTGCAGAGAGCTGGGGAACTCTCTGGTAATCACCTTCATGGCTCAGTCTAAACTGTCCCCACCCTGTCCTCTGGAACAGTTGCCTTTGTAAGTCAACCTCTTCTGCTTTCTGGCCTTAACTAAAATCAAGCTCTCCCTTGAGCACCACTCATCTTGCCATTGTCCAGGGCAAGCTCCATGGTCATACTCTATATGCTAAGACAGTGCCAACATTTTCTGCAGCTTCTGACATCCTACTCCCCTAGAGCTAATTTTATCATTCACCACCTTTCTTACGGTCCCTCTGACAAACCATGCCAATTTCCGCTCTTACCTGATTGACCATACTTCCTATTTCAAAAAGAAAAACCCCAGGCACAAATGCTCTCAATCTCCTCTCTGCCACAGACATGTATCCACATCCCCAACAAACTTTTTTCCCCTCCTCCTGCTGTTCCTCTCTCCAAAGATTCCAAATCCCCTTCCTTCTAAAGGACCTTGCTGAACCCACGATCCCAACCTCACCTGAAACCTTCAGCCTCTCCCCTTTCCACCGGCTTTTGCCCTGGGCAACAAACAAGTATAAGTCAATCTCATTCATTAAAAACAAATGAACTAACAAATTATACAAAAATTCCCATAATCATGGGTACTTTTCAATCTAAGTTGCAGGACTTTCTGCTGCAGTTCACACCACCAACCCCATGCGTTGCTCTAATGTCACTGCCTGATCCTTCCCACGCGGCCCCTCTGGCTCCTCCTACTTCACCCTCCCTTAAACACTGGTGCTGCCCACTGCTCACATTACGCAGCCCTTGAGCCCTTTTCTCAACTGCCTTCACACTGTAAATCACACCATACACACGACACTTACGTCTAAGCCCTGTCTCCTCTCCTGAAATTAAACACACATTTCCAACTTCCTCCTAAATATACCCACCCAGATACTCCACAGGTCCTCAAACTTAACACGTCCAAACCTGAATCCATCCTCTTTCCTCCCAAACTTGCACTCTCCCCATACTGCCCAAATCAAGCGATGGCAACACTGTTCACCCAGAATCCCAACAGTCGTCTGGTTCCCACGTGCACTTGGCCCTACATGCATTCTGTCACAAAATCCTTCAGATTTTACCCCTCAATAGTATACCAACCCAATGCCTGCTTCGTCCCTACTTGTGAGGTTCCACCTCATTTCTCCTGTCTGGACGGCTGTAACAATCTTATAAAAGTCAGCCTGCTGGCTTCTAGCTTTGATCTGCTCAAAGCCCTGCTCTGCGATGTCTCCAGGATGACAGAAGACGCTAATATGACATGTCACTCAACTCTCCAGAAACGGCCCACTACATCTGGTAAAACCCAAGCTTCTTACGGCGAGGCATAAGGCCTTCCACACGTGGCCCCACCATTCTCAAACGTACACCTGACGCTCTATTCATAATTAAGCTTGCCTGGTCTACCTGGCTGTTTGGGCTTATGCCTTTGCCATCTCCCTGCCAGAAAACTGCCCCCCTCTTCTAGCTACGGCAAGACGCTGGCTCCATGGTAACATCCTCCAGGAAGCCTTCCACACAGGCCCAGGCTGAATGAGGGCCTTTGCTTCTTCTGGGTCCTCAAGAGTAACCCCCACATACCTCTGCCATAGATCTTATTCAAATATATTGAAATTATTTCCTTAGCTCTATAACCTTAGTGTCTGGCAGAGTGATTCAATCGTGATCTTACTATTCCAGCTATCCTTTTAAATGAAGGTGTTTCCAAGTTCCCACCAGTGACTCTCCTCTCATTCCATACACTCTTCTGTATACTCCATCTAGGCTTCAACTAATACAGTGAATGATTCCTAAGTCTGTATGTCCATTCAACTTTCCTGAGCTCCGGAACCAATTCCAACGACCCAGTGGTCATCTCCACTTGGATACTCCATTAGCACTTCCACCCTAACCCACCTAAATGAAATACTCAACCTCTCCCTTCCCATCCTGTATTTTCTAACTCAATCACTTCATCTTTATGCAGAAAGCACTATCCTTTATTGTCCCCAGCCCCCATCCCACCAAAACCAGTAACCAACCAGGCCCCACGTCCTGCTGCTGCTACCAGCTCAACAGTCCTTCCACGTATCCCGTCTTTTCTATTCCCATTGCTGCTGCTCGAATCCACTCCAAAAGACTCCTACAGTCCTCTATCTCCATGCCATTCTCAGTCCAGGCTTCAAGGGTGATCTCACTGAGGTGCAAACTCAATGATATCATCTACCCCCTGGTACAATCTCAAACCGTTAACTACCTGTGGGGCGAAATCCTTCGCAGTGCAGAGTTCATCCTCAGACCTCTGCAAATCGCTCTAGCTTCATCTCTCCTCGCACTCCCCCTGCACAGTAATTTTACCAAACTACCTACAGTCCTCCAAAGACCAAATGGCCTCACATTTCCATGCTTCTGTAAATACTTTGTCCGAAATAGCTTTCTCCCTGAGATCTAACTGGTATACTCGGATTCATCGTTCTTGATTCATTTCAAGCAGCAGCTCCTCTGAATCTTCCATAACATCTTTGTACACATTTACCTAATCACATGCCTCAAGATATTATAACTGTTCACATCTAGATGTTCCTACCAAACAAACTACCAACTCCTTAAGGATAGAACAGTCAGTTTTATCTTAGAACCAAGATGCTCAAGTTCAGCGGTGACACAGAAAAGTACCCATATCCTGTATTATATGATTCAATCCAAATAGTATCATGGATTCTGATCTGCCCTAAGCTCAGTAAAAACCTCATTCTTAGTACTCTTAGAGATGAGATCAACAAAAGATTTACTCCACATTATGGAAATGGGGCCAGAAAGCAGATCAGTACATACTTTCAAATACCAGGTCTCAGCTGACAACTCTCTAAATCAGGTATTACTGACTTTCTCCTTTTTCAACGGTTGCAAAGATTCCCAGAATGTGTAAGAACATCACTGTTACATCTAAGAAACTTGTTTATATCCAAGGATTCAGGAACTCTAAACATTTCTCATCTGCTTATACACTTCATTATCAATATACTTTAAACTGATGTATTGACACAGATCCCAACATTTAAGAAAAATAAAAAGTAGTTATTCCTCACAGAACCTTTTAGGACTCCTGCCATGGTTCAGTTAAGAGAACCCGTAGGACTAACACTAAACCTGATACTTATCTATAACTCTTACAGCTCAAATTTCATTTTTTTAAGTCTAAGTCACCATCCAAATTTGTTTATGACACAGTACTAGAACTCGCTATTATTTATTACACATACTGAACACTTTTTACACTCCAGGCTATTATGCTGTGAGGTTTGCACGCATGCCTTACCCAATGCTCAGAGCAACCTGAGGCAGGCATTATCTGAGCTTAGGAAGGTTACGTGAACTGGCCAAGGTCATAACAGTAATTGGCAGAGTTGAGCATTCAGGCCACTGTGTCTGACTCCAAAGCCACCGCCTTTAACCACTAAACTAACTTGCCTATTCTTTGATATTTGTGTTCCCTAAGTGACTATGCTATCACTTAACAAACATTAAACACCTGTTGTGTTGCCAGAACTGGGTTTGGCATCAAGGTTACAAAGATAAATAAGACATGGCCCCAGCCCTCAAGGAGGAGCAAAGCACAGCCGGCAAGGGCAAGTGTTCCAGGGACACTGGGTACAAATCCTTGCTCCACCATGTACAGTGTGTGGCCTTGGGTAATTTACACCTGTTTCCTCATCTCCATCTTCCTCCTCATTGGGTGATGGGAACTAAATGAGTTAATTCACATAAAAACACTTCAAAACAATTACCAGTACAAAGTAAGTGTTCAATAAATGTTAGCTGCTATTATCACTATTATTTTTACTGCTGCTGCTGCTGCTGCTGCTGCTGCTGCTGCTGCTATTACCACCAACAACCAATGAACTGGTATATATAATAAAACAATACGTTAAGGTACAATAACAAGGACACCAAAGACAGGTACCAACAAAGCCTGAGGGGGGAAAGAAAGGTGCTCAGGAGGAGGAGATACTGAATTGAGTCTTAAAGCATGAACAGGAGTCAAGGATGCTGTGTAGGGGGTGTAGCAAGAAGGAGAAGAATGCCTTTCAGATGGGGAAATAAAAATCTTTTGGTGGGAAATAATATGATTTTTTCAGAGAAATACAAAAAAGTGAATCTGTGTTGCTATGGTCTCTGAAATAAGAGGAAGAGTATGATGAGAGACAAGACTCAAGAATTTTGAGCAAAGAAGCCATGGCAGGACACATGTGAAGAAACTTAAGATTTTCCCTGGTGTCTGAGACTGAGTATTTTCTATATACTTACTGAGTTGAAAAGTCAGCTTGAAATAATTTGGCCATTGCTTTAAGGTTAACAACTTTGGTTACACTTTTGGGGGGGAAGGGTCACAGCAGGTTTTATCCCAAATGAATTTACTCAGGAAGTCGCAGCACAAAAATGCTATAGGTTAATTATTTTAATTTGGATTTAACCTCAAAGCACATGTTAACATTTAAACTATTTGCTTTGCCTGATACCATATTTTCAATAAATACAATTAGCACAAAAGCCGCATACCTGAGTATAAGGTGATATAAAACTTGTGATGCATACTAAGCCAGCATCTGCAAACAGCTTAGCAACTTCTGCAATGCGTCGAACATTCTCTTCTCTGTCTTCAGGACTAAAGCCAAGATTTTTATTGAGACCTTGACGAATGTTGTCACCATCCAAAGTATAGCAGGGGATACCATGGCAAACCAAGTACTCCTCCAAAGCCATGCTCACTGTGGTCTTCCCTGCTCCAGATAAGCCTAAAATTAAAGAGTCCACGCGGATTCCATATGTAAAGTTAGAGGGATAACTACTTAGTAATAAAGAATTTTAATACAGGCTTAATTACATTCATTATTCATAGCAGTCTCTCAGTAATAATAGTAAAAATATTTCTCTATAACATTTACCTCTAAGCTAGAAAAACATCTATAGTTTAAATATAATCAGCATTTATGTTTTTAATTACTCCTATCTAGGCCCAAAGTCATCCTCGGTATGACCCATGAACTTCAAAGGCCTTAACCAGTTTTAATATTAGACAAGCCTGGGTAGCTATTCACTTTGTCTTCTTGTTACCACTATTCTAAAACGCATGCCAATTTAAAACAAAGTTATATGCCCAAATTACTTCTGACAAGAGAAGGAAATAAAAGGACAAAAGTAAATGAAATATTAGAAAGTAACTTCTACAGCCCAGGCTCATTTCCTCTCATAGATTAAAGTACCTGGGAATCCAATTTATGATATAATTGACCTTGAAAGAATATCCTCATTTCAATTCACTTTCCTCTATCAATGATGTTGATTCAGTAAACAACGAGAAGGCAAGAGCACTACTACTTGCCACCTGGGTGAATGTGTAATTACAGAATTCATAACTAAGGTAGGTATGAGGCAAGAGGAAAAACACTGACGTCTAATGTACAATGTACTTATGCTCTACAGAAGTCATGGTAGAAGGCTAACTGAAAAAAAAATAGAAAAGAGAATAGAGGTTGAGGATCAATATAGTGTTAGCTGCTTTACACATTAAAAACTGTCATTAATATGAGTATAGATTATCTTTTCCATAGATGGCTACAACAGACATTTCCCTTCCTGCAAGCTTTTCTACAATGTGACATTGCTGCCATAACATCAAGAGATTTTGCTAATTCCCTGCTGGGCTGGCCTTAGGACTCACTTGTGGTCAAAAGAATGTAGTGAAAATGACAATCTGTGACTTCCATGGCTGGATCAGAAAAAGCTATGCAGCTTCTCTTTGGACCCTTACTTTGGGAGAAGCCAGCGATTAAATCCCCTGAGATCTCAAGCAGGTGCTCCAGCCAATAGCCCCGCCAGCTGAACTCCGAGCTGACAAGCATCAACTGAGTGAGTCACGGCAGACCCCTGCCCAGCTGAGCCTCGGATGACCGCAGCCCACACCAGCATGACTTCAACCAAGCAAGACTTCAGTGAAAACTGCTCCGTGGAACGCTTCTGAATTCCTTACCACAAAATGGTAAGCATATTAAAATGGCTGTTTTACACCAGTAGGTTTTGGGGAATTTGTTCGACAGCAATAATACTGGAACAAAGAGATGGAGGCTGGGGAGCAGTGCGTTGCTCTCGGGTTTACTGTTGTTGTTTTTCACTATCAGTTGAGCCACAAGTATCAGAAAAACAAAAAACTGAAACCTAAAAATCTCAACTTGTTATACAACAAAGACAACCTAAATTACACCGAAAGTGTCTGTTTATACACATGTACATATATTTGTATGTATATATTTGATTTGAAACAGAATTGACATTGCTGACATTGAATTACTGACACAGACGTTTTCACTGAAATGATTACAGTGAACATGGACAAAAATGCAAAAACTTTAAAGCAGTTAAAGAAAATCTACAGGTAATACAAGATAGACAAGCCAAAACTAAGATATGGGATACCTGAAGAAGAGAAACCAACCGTACTGGGTTGAATAGTGTCCCCCCAGAATTCATGTCTACATAGAACCTCAGAATGTGACCTTATTTGGAAACACGGTCTTGGTGGATGCAATTAAATTAAAATGAGGTCACACAGGATGAGGGTGGACCCTAAATCCAACGGCTGGGGTCTTCATGAGGCAGCCACATGAAGACACAGAGAGAAGAGTGTGGTGGGAGGATAGGCACAGATAAAGTGACGCCTCTACTACTCAAGGAACTCCAGGGATTGCCAGAGACCTCCACACACAAGGAGTGAGGCATGAACGGATGCTCCGTCAGAGTGCAAAGAAGGAACCAACCCTGCCAACACCTTGCTTCAGACTTCTGGCCTCCAGAACTAGGAGAGAACAAATGTCTGTTGTCTGAAGCCACACAGTTTGTAGTGATTTGCCTCAGCAGTCCTGGGATACTAATATACAAACCAATGTGAAATTACAAAACAAGAAAATGTATCTCAAATAAAATCTGAGAAAAAGCAAACCGTTGTCCAGGAAAACGGCATACAAACCACTCAATACCTTGACAGATCCTGGTTAAACTACTGAATTGCAAGAAAAAGAAAGAAATCTTGACTTCCATTTCCAACATCATCAAAAAAAAAAAAAATCAATGAAGGCAATGGAAGATTTAACACCATAATTAAGTAGCTTGAGCTAATGAACATATATAGAATATTGTACACATCAGGGAAACACGTTCTTTTCAAATACACAATTATGAAAACTGAATACATACAGGACCATAAAGCAGCAAAAAAATCTGATAAATAGTATTTATTAGCATTGTTAGTGGTAAAATAAATGGACTAGACCATGTTCAAGAAAAGGAGTACCCAATATCCAGTATTCTACAGATCGATTTTTCCCCCAGATTGACCTGTACATATAATATAATCCCAAACTAAATCCTAACAGGGTTTTGGGGAAATTGGTTAAATGGATTTAAAATTTTATACAATAATGCAAAGAGGCAAAAACAACGAGAGAAAAAGTCTTACTTCTAATGAAGAATCAGGTAAGAGGACTTACTGCACTGAATTTCAAGACTGATAGAAATACAATAATTAAGATAATGTGGTAATAATAGAGGAATCGACAAGTATACCAGTAGAACAGATCAGAGAGCCCCGGAACAAATCCACGCGTAAGGGGAAACCTGATATATGATAGCTGACCCTGCAGATCACAGACAAAGGATACCCTCAGCAATATATGCTCTTGGGACAACTGATTATCCATATGGAAAATAAGAAAATGGATCTGTCCCTCACACTATACACAAAAATCAACTATAGATGGATAAAGGGCCTAAATGAGAAAGGCAAACTTCTAAAAGAAAATACAAGAAAAGAAATAATTCTTCAGGCATCCAGATGAAAAAGGAAAGCTCCTCTTCAGAAAAGAAAAAACAAAAAAAAAATCAGATTAGTCCTACACTTCTTTACAACATTTAATACCAGAAGACAGTGGAGTAGTGTTTTAAGAATTCCAGACAAAGAGAGTATGAACCAAATATATGTTTTACCTAGACAAGCAGTCATAAAAGACAGACATTCTCAAAAACAAAAAACTCAGGGAATTCAGAACACAACAATAAACCAGCTTACCAAAACTACTTAACAATAAAACACAGACAAAACCTGACTCAAAGAAAGAGCTCACAAGTGAGTATGCCATAATAAATGAACTGAAGGTGAGGTGAGTAGTGAATTTACTCAGAGAATTCAAATATAAACAATTATAGACATTTAAAATTTGAGAACAGAATGTTAAGTATTACAATGTAAAAGCAACAATTTAACAACAACCTAGACTTAAGAATGAGGAGATGGAAGATTGTGAGAGTGCTATCTTCTCTCATACAGAAACAAAAAGAAAACTTTTAATATTAAAATGAAAAATAGGAATGTCGTTCTTAACAATCAGCAAAAATTTTAAGGACTGGTAGTATCTAGTGTTGACAAAGATATTGGAAATGACCCTCTTCCCACACCATAGGTAGGAGATTAAGTGGGTAAAAAATTTAAGTAGGCAATTTGGTGAGATGTATCTAAATTTTAAATACAATTCCTAGAAGTGAAATGATCCATCATTTTTAAACCTACTGTCAGAATCTGCACGAATTTACCATCTCCCCAGCCTGCTATGACTAAGCCCAAAGAGAGACTCTGGGAAAACCAACACGAGAACCAATGAGAGGCAAAAGTTGAAATATAGAAATGGATTCTCTTCATCACTCATTCTTTCCCTTCATGTAGTTTACATTATTAGCTTCTTGAAGGCAGAATCCAGGTCTTATTTTCATGTAAAACTCTACAGAATGTAATGTAGTTATCAACTAGAAGGTAGTTTTAAGATACATTCTGGTTTTTCCTTTTATTTCAACAGCAATTCTATAAAGAACAAATGCAATCACCAAAAGGAAATACGTTGTTATTAAGCAACTTTGTCAGTTACATGTTACGACATTCCAGATGCAAGAACTATGCTCAATATTTAAATATGCTTACTCCGAGTTCAAGGCTTTTGAAATAAACTGGTTTATCTCTCTTTGACTGTACCTGTTAGCCAAACTGTGCAGCCACGAAAGCCACCTCTGGTCCCCACCACCTGCCCTCTCTTGTTTCTGCTGACATGATGAGCTTGATAGGTGACATTAGTTGCTCTCTGCATCCCCTGGGAAAAGGGGGAAAAAAGAAAGAATTATTGTTCACTTGTATCTTTTAAAATGTAAACACACAAATTCCTTGCAAACTCTAGTCACTACTGTATGTAACATGCTAAACACAAGGAAAAAGATTAAAACTAACAGTGAACTTTTTTCCTTTGGAGTACCTGGCAGTGTTAAGTGCTTTCCATTCACAATTGAATCCTACAGATACCCAAGGACATAATTCTTATGACTGTGATTTTGCAGATGATGTTAAACCTGAGAAAAGTTAAATAACCTGCCTAAGCTCCCGTATCTAGTAAGTGGTGGACTGCAGAGCCCCGTTTTTTCACTCATTCATTCATTCAGTCATTCATTTAACCAGTACTTTATTTTTTTAATTAAATTTATTGGGGGAACATAGGTTAAGAAAATCATATAGGTTCCAAGTGTACAATTCTATAATACATCATCTATATATTGCATTGTGTGTTCACCACCCAAAGTCAAATCTCCATCCGTCTCCATATATTTGACCCCCTTTATCCTCTTCTACCTTCCTTACCCTCTGTAACCACTAACCTTCAGCCAGCATTTTCTGAGGCCCTACTAGAACAGCAAGTGAACAAAACAGGGTCCCAGCCTCACAGAGCTTACATTCCACTGGGGGAAACAAACCAATACAACTTAATTATAATATCAGAGAGGGATAACTACACTGTAGAAAAACAAAACAGGGTAAGACTGGGAAGAGACATAGGGGATGAGCGCCTCTTTCCTTAGACAGGATTATCAAGAAAGGCCTCTGAGACGGTGACATTTGAGCAGCCTCCTGAATAAGTGTGCAAAGCGATGTCCACAGGTATCATGAAATGTATAATGAAAAAAAGTGGAATGCATTGGTTATTATTTGTAGTTATTCCACAAAAAAAGAAAGCGAAATGCAATGGTTCTCTCATACTTTCTTCTTCTTGAACAAAAAGGACAAAAATTACATAGGCCTCAAAGGATCCAAACAGACATTTCCCCAAAGAAAAAATACAAACAGCAAAGAAGCACATTAAAAGATGTTCAACGTAATTAGCCATCAGGGAAATGCAAATCACAACCACAGTGGACTACAACTACACACCCACTAGAATGGCTATAATCAAACAGACAGACAATGCAAGCACTGGTGAGGACAGAAATTGGACTCCTCATACATTTGCTGGTGGGAAAGTGAAACAGTGCAGCCACTCCAGACAACAGCAGGGCTGCAAAATGTTAAACACAGAGTTGCCACATGAGCAAACAATTCAGTTCCTCGATACACACTCACAAGAAATGAAAACATGTGGACACAAAGCCTACACATATGCTCACAGCAGCATTATTTATAAAAGCCAAAAAGTGTCCATCAATTGATAATTAGATAAACAAGATATAAACAACATTACATGGTATATCCACATAGTGGACATCATTTGTCATTTGTCAATAAAAAGGAATGAAGTATTAATACATGCTACGAAAGGATGAACTTCAAAAACATAGGCTGAATGAAAGAATCCAGTCACAAAAGCCACATACTTTGTAATTCCATTTATACGAACTGTCCAAAATAGGCAAATCTACAGGTAGAGAAAATCGATTAGTAGTTGCTTCGGGCTGGGAGGTTGGGGGAGAGGAGAATGGGGAGTAACTGCTAATGGTACAGGGTTTTTGGGGTGCTGATTAAAACGCTCTAAAACTGATTGTGGTGATTGTTGCACAATTCTGTAAATATACTAAAAACCACTGAATCGTACATTTTAAGCAGGTGAATTGATTTGAATAATATGCAAATTATATCTCAATAATGCTGCTTTCCTAAAAACAAATGAATTACATAGCCTCCATTTTCTCTTCCTATGGAGCAAAAATATACTTTAGGTTCTTTGCAAGAAACTATGTCTTTATAAAATAGGTGTCAGCATTCTTTTGATAGGGTATTTATATTTTATATTGCTTGCAGCTCTTATTTTTCAAGACAGTTATGTTCATTGTTCATTCAAAAATATTTACTGAATCCACACTACATGTCTGACATTCTTCCAGGTGCTGATGAAACAGAAGCGAACAATACCAATAAAATCTCCTCATGGGGGTTATCTAGTTCTCATTCCTAGTGCAGCGGTTCTCAAAGTGCGACCCCAGACTGGCAGCTTCGGCATCCCCAGGGAACTGTTCAAAATGCAAACTCCCAGGTCCTGCCCCAGGCCTATTAAGTCAGAAACTGGACTGGGGCCCAACCATCTGAGTTTAAAGCCCTCCAAACGATTCTGATGTAAGTTCAAATTTGAAAACCAATGGACGAAGGGGAGAGATGAAGAAAATGAAAACACCAAGATAAATAAGTAAATTATATAAACAGGATTAAGTCTCAAAGAGGAAAACATAATGCAAAAAAATGTGAAGAAATATCAGAGGAGGAGTGATGTTTAGACAGGATGGCCAGCGAAGGCTTCACCAAACAGAAGGTATTTAAGACCTCTGATGACATTTAAGACCCTTGGGGGAAGCACTTTCCAAGGAGGCCATCAAGCACAAAATGGAAAGGTGACTAGGGAATCTCGAATGACTGTGGGCAGCCTGAAAGACTCATGTGAAGTCAACAATCATAAATTTAAAGCAAGAACAAGTCACTGTGACCCTGTTTTCCACAGCCACAAGGGGAGGCATGGAACATTCAGATACGAATCCACCCAGGGCTGTGGTTTGGCCCAGAGGTTTTCAAAATGGGGAACAAACACCCTTGTAGGTATGTAAGCATGGGCTTTATACAGGAACGCATTCCCATCCAGACCTTCACTTTCCCGAGGTAGTCTCTTCTACAAGCGTCTGCCGGAGAAGGTGCCTAAGGCTCAGAATAGCTCCTCACACCTCCTGCTTCCCAAGCCTCCCAGTGTACCGGAGAAAGGCATCTCTGCCCATCTGAGGCTTACTATCTATTACTTACTAATATCACTCACTGCCCTCGAGTGGAAAATCCTCTGGGGCCAAAGGCACAGTTAGACAATTCTTTTAATAGGCATACCACAGAAGCCACCCACCCCAACTAATCATCTCATGTATAGATGTATTTCCAATAAAATTACGCTTTTACATGTTCAATAATCACTTAAGAAAATTGTAACATGGGTCTCCTGAGCCATTTCTTTTCAATAAGCTGATGAAGCAAACATAACTTTCCAGTTCTGCATTTCCAATATCTTAAACAAAAAACAGGGTTTCGGCCACAGACATCTGCATCTCTGGGGAAGCAGGGGCATCTCTTCCCTGAGGTGACTAGTTTTAGCTCCCAGCCAGGCTGCCTGGGCGGAGAAGGGATCCGAGTCTGAAAAAGGGAAATGTGGGAAGCAGAGAGGACTGTGCTGGACAAGTTAGTTTCCTACATTTGCAGAACCGGTTTGACTTAGTCATTTTGTTTGGGGACTTTTCTCCCAAGCTACTTTGCTTCTGGGCAAGCAAAAACATGTGTCTGATGAATTTTAATTCAATTTAGCCCTATAACATGTCTTCTGATTTTCTTAGTAAATTTAGTAAAATGTATAAAAATTAGCTGACAGGCTATGGCTGACAGAAAATACAGATAAGCTGACATCATCTATTTTAATCACTAGAAAAGAATGCTCCCTTGGGGTTTCTCGCCTCCTACATTTAAAAAAATTCTGGCAGCAAATATGGCAGTCTGAATATAAAGAGGCTTATTGTTTATCTATGTTTGATATTTTTTCAAATAAAAAAATAAACTTAAAAAAATGGATTTGTGGGCCAGCCCGGTGGCTCAGGCAGTTAGAGCTCTGTGCTCCCAAGGCCGAGGTTGCCGGTTCGATTCCCACTTGGGCCAGTGAGCTGCGCCCCCTACAGCTAAGATTGTGAACAAGAGCTATCCCTGGAGCTGGGCTGCCGTGAGCAGCCAGAGATTGGCGTGAGCTGCCATGGGCTGTTGCGTGCTGCTGCGGGCTACCGTGTGCTGGCATGGGCTGCAAGTGCTGCCAGGAACGGCCTGTGGCCAGCATGAGCAGCCGGCAGCCAGCGTGAGTGGCCAGCAGCCGGCGAGGGCTGTCATGAACTGCTGTGAACGGCGGACCAACAACCAGTGACCCACGGCCTGGGGGGGGGCCCCCCTCCCCCTCCCCCGCAAGGCTCATAATACCAGCGGGGGCCAGGGAGCTGTGTCCTACATAACTAGACTGAGAAACAACGGCTCGAACCGGAGTGGGGGGTGGTGTACAAAAGGCAGAAGGGAACAAAAGGATTTGCCACATTCTCCTCCCTCCCAGTTTTTCAGAGTAAATCAAAGAGCACTTTTTAAAACTACTGGAACTGCAAAGGGGTGGGCATATGCCTGAACTTTATAAGCATCTGAAGGCCAATTTCATATGCAAGCTTCTTCTCATTCCCCTTCCCCTTTCTTTTCCTTTCCACCCACTCTAGCCAAATCCTTTCTATAACTCTGCCCGGAAAACACTACAAGAGTGACTTACTCACTGACGACCAAGAGTCAGTCAGTATTTCCTTCTGAAGCTAGTCCTATTCTCAGTCTTCAATGGTCTGGTTACGTGTTACAGTCCCTACAACATTTCCTGTCCATATTGTTTGTTTGTTACTTATGGATTGTTTTATACTTTGTCTTTTTGTGTGTATACATTTTGACTTGCTTGGGAGCCAGGTCAAGCACTATGAGTTACCGTTGTTTTTTCCCACAACACCCACCCTTTCTTCTTGTGCCCAGCCAGCACTCACTACAAGTTATATACAAGGCATTTACTTTAAAGTATGATGTTTTCTCTGTGTAACTTGCAAATGAAATGATGACTGACATTCAGAAATCTTAAGTCTAGCAGAACTGGGATAATTTGTTTCAAAAGAACTCATTCACTTTCTAAGTTTGGGACTAAATGACTATCAGTTCTATTTACTAGGCTAGTCACATGGCCTCTGGTATTCATGCTGCACATTTTCTACCCATTTTACAAACTTCTGTCCTCATCATCCACACAAATGGCCCTGCGCCCCTGTTTGAACCTTAATTTCCACATGGCTGTTTTGTTATTTGATCCACTTCCCTACGGGGCAAATTAACTTTTCCTATGATGTTATTTAGAGAAGTTCATGCTTTATGACTTTATTATGATTTTAAGAACTCTGCATTGTTAAGCGAAATTTGTAAAGGCACGGAGCACATCAAATATCAAGCATAATTCTGGAGTTCAACGTCTACCACCCATCCCACAATCCACCTTAAACTGACTGCTAAGCCAGTGTATCCCTCCAAAGAGAATCCCTGAAATGGTAACAGGCACATTTCTTTTATGTCCCAAGACATATTTGAATAAACCTGAAGAGATGATAAAATGCAATGTGAAGAAACCCTAAGTTCACAGTTACTGATAACTGAAACCTTTAGTTCAGTTTCTGATAACTGAAATTAATCTTTTGAACATTAGCAAGCCAAAGACATATAGCAAAAGCGGAGACATTAAATTCCTGGAGGTTGAGAAAACAACTTGAGAAGGCTACACTTTAACCTTGGGAGGACGACAGGACCACAAAGCATGCCCAGCTACACTGGTTGCTTGGCAGGAAGCAAACCTCAGGCTCACCCCAAACCTGAATCAGATCTAAGTTACCAGCATGCTTATCTGATCGCCAACAACTGTCATGCACACTCTGCATACGCATTTTGCCTCTCCAACTATTCTGTTTTAAAGATTAAAGAGTATTTAAAGAATACTTACTTAACAGATTTTTTTTTTTAATATTAATACCTTCAATTGAAGAGCCACTGGAGGACCTCCAAATGGGGATTCTAGCCTTCAGAGATTCCTAGAAGTCATAGAAATGAGTCTGGAACTACCTATTCATTCACTCAGTATTGTTGACTGATCCCTTCTAGACACTGGGGCTAAGGAACAAAATGCTTCAGGGAAGGGCACTGACTACAAACAGATAAAGAAATCACTGCACTGTGACAGACCCCTGCCTCGACTACAGTGACAGTGGGGCCAGTTCAGAGGCTGGGCAGCCAAAACTACACTAATGTCTACCTCTACGGTTGAAATTAACTATTAAAACCATGAGAGTACATAGAAAAACTTGTACAGGAGTGATCATAGCAACATTATTCATAACAGCCAAAGAGCAGAAACAAGTCAAATGTCTATCAAATGATAAATGAACAACAGGTGGTATATCCATACAATGGAATACTATTCAACTATATAAAGGGATAAAATATTGATACATGCGACAGCATGGATTAACCTTGAAAACTTATGCTAAGTGAAAGAAGACACACACAAAAGGCCACATACTATATGATTCCATTTACAGGAAAGTCTAGAAGAAGGAATCCAGAGACTCAAAGTGTATTATTGGTTGTCAGGGTCTGGAAGCAGGGAAGCGATAAGGTAGGGAAAGGCTGCTAATGGGTACAGGGTTTCTGTTGGTGGTGATGAAAATATCTAAAATTAGATATTGGTGATGGTTGCACAACTCTGTGAATATACAAAAGAAAACACTGAATTGTACACTTAACACAAGAGAGATAAAAACAAAGAGAAGGGATGCAAAAATCAAAGGAACTAGAGAGGAGAGCAAGGAGCCTGAATAAATGGCTGCATTCATCTAAAGTTAGAAAAGAGACACCTAAACCTAATAGAAAAATAAATTCAGAAAGTATCTAGTTAGCAAATAGACTTCTATAAAATAATGTCTAATATTTACACTATTTTACTCAGCTAAAACTTATTTGGTAAAGAACTATGTCCTTAGGAAAGGATATTTCACTAAAATGATTACCACTTAGGTGAATACCAAAAAGAAACACTGTTCTCTTCATTTGAACTAATGTGCTTTTAAAACAAATCAGAGTTGGAGTTTTGTTGTTGGTATGCTAGGGGTAATTGACCCATCTCAGAGCAAGAGATGGCAGAAGAGAAAATGCTATTATCAACTGGATTTATTTTAAATTACTACTTTTGCATTTCAGATTTGTGTAATTTTTTACCCCCTTTTTCTTACTCAAAGCCAAGAGAACGAGGTTCCTCAACTTCAGCATGAATGGCTTTCTGGCCCAGATCATCTTTTATGGGAGCTGTCCTACGCACTCTAGGATGTTTAGCAGCAACTCTGCCCTTTACCCACTAGATGCCAGAAGCACCACCCACCACACATACACAAATTAACAACCAAAAATGTCTCCAGATATTGCCAAATGCCCCCTGGGGGTGGGGGTATTCTACCAGGTTGAGAACCACTGGAGTAGAGAACTACTCCTCAAATTCAATGTAACAGAGCCAGGCTGTGGAAGCTTATTTCACATTTAGAGAAGCAAGTATGCTAAGGGCAGGCTACTATTGCTGGGTACCCTCAAGAAGCCAGGGCTGCAGAATTGCCTAAAACAGTGATGATAGCCACTATCTCTCAAAATTTCCTTGCCCTGGGAAGAAAGTAAAAATAAAAACGTGAATACGTAAATACATAGACAAGTAGAAAAAAAATGTTGGCATCCATACCAAAGTGACCATCTAGGCCTGTCCTGTCCAGTAGAGCGTCATACTGAGATGATGAAACTTCTCCACTGCGCTTTCCAATACAGTGGCCACTTGCTACATGTAGCAATAGAGCACTTGAAATGTGATGGCCAGTGAAACGAAGGAAAATAATTTTTAATTTTACTAAATTTAAGTTGCCACTGGTGGCTAGTGGCTACCAGATTGACAACACAGATCTAGACCTGGCTATCATTCTTCTTATTGTTGTTAGTCAACATCATGATTCCGTTCTTAGTAAAAGTCCAGCTTTTCCCTTTTTTTGGACAATTCCAGCAGCATCTCCCTAGTTTGTAGGGTAGTAAGATCAATACCTGCCCCTGATCACAGCCAGACCAATGCTCTGAAGAATGAATACACTGGCCTCTTGGTTGTCTTTTGATATGCTGTGTGTTCCATTTCTACATCTTTCTTTCATTTGTGGACCACTACAGTCTTCCCCAAAATCCTTCTATGAAAGGCATCTAACAGTGTAAGGGACAAACTGTTCAGAAACGATAGAACTGATAAAAGGGAAAATTATTTCCTTTTTGTTTGCTTTTAATTTAACTCTCTCCCAAGTGGAATGTAATATCCATGAGAGCAGGACTCTTCTGTTTTTACCACTGCTTCCCCAGCACCTGGAATAAAGGCATGTGCCAGGTATGCTTCAAATCTATTACTGGCATACCTCAGAGGTATTGCAGGTTCAGTTTCAGACCACAGCTATAAAGCAAATATTGCAATAAAGTGTGTCACAAAAATTTTTGGCTTCTCAGTGCACATAAAAATTATGTTTACACTATACTGTATTCTATTAAGCGTGCAACAGCATTATGTCTAAAAATAACAATGTATATACCTTGATTAAAACATACTCTATTGCTAAAAATGGTAACCATCACCTGAGCTTTCAGTGAGTCAGAGTCGTAATCTATTTGCTGGAGGAGAATCTTGCCTCACTGCTGAAAACACGGTATCTGCAAAGTGCAATAAAATGAAGTATGCTTGTAACTCATTGAAACCTCACTATAACCCTGTCTATTCTCCAGGGCTTCCACATCTGGGCTCTAAAAATGTCTAACTTCTTCAAAAGACAGGTGTTCCTGGAACACCAATTTTATCACGTAATGGGAATATTAAAGGTGTATGGGTTCTTCACACTTGTGCCTATCCGTTGATTTATGTATTTGAAAGGGAAAAATGGTGGGTGTTCCCTATTGAGGGAAAGAAAGATTTACAAGGCCCAAAAAATTAAAAATCGTAGCCTCATCAAAACTCTCCCACAGAATCAAGTCTTAACTCTGCAGGCAAACATTAACAACTATATAACCTAGCCCCACCCTGTCCAATTTTATCTCCACTCTTCAACAAAAACTCTCCAAAGTAGTTCAATTCTTACTTGGTCCTGGAATAAAAATAACAATTCTTATTTCCAACACTTACTCACACATATCTCCTCTGCCTCAGAAATCTGAGCACATGTTCCTCCGTAAACCCTCCCCAAAAAAACACCCAGGCTATATTAATCTCTCCTCTAAACTTAGGAAAAAAAAAACTTGTCTTGACTACTCACTGTGGTCATAATGATAATAAATTCACCACTTGGCAAATGCCACTTACAACAGTCAGGCCATGAGCATCGAGAATGCAAAGCACTGAGTGTCGTGCACGGCGGCCTGCGGGGTCTCTGCTCCCGCTCCCCACATAAGAACACAGGATATGGTGAGGCCAAAAAGGAACACCCACGGAGCCATGGGTAGGGGAGTCATACCACTATGGTCTCACTGGAGGCTGGGTTCACAAGACTTGCGACCTGCTGTCCGCTTTGCTGCCAACGGACCAACTCTCCTCGACTCTCCTTCACTTCCCTCACTAGCTGCAATCCGCCATCCTAACTGCAATCCGCGCTTGCAGGCTCAGCCACCGTCTTCTTGCCAGCCCCCATTTGCTGCTAGCGTAGCCACAGCAGTTATATTAGTGGCCAATGGCTCACTGGTTACAGTTGACGGCCAGCTAGCCACAGCTGATGGCCATCCAATCACAGTTGATGGCCATTTACTACCTGAGCCAGCACCTTTCCACGTGAGGCCAAGAGCCTGGAAACTGCACTCCTGGCTCTGTCCCCACACTCCACCCCTACAGAGTCTCGCCTCACAATCTACACGACAAGCGTCTTCCGCGAGGGGCCCTGTGCGAGGAACCTGGAGGTGAATGCAATATCCTGGACACAGCCAGGCTCTCTGGGCACAGCCCGGGTTTCTCAGGGCACCACCAGTCCTTCTGGGCACAGCCAGACTTCCTGGGCTTCTTAGGGTACCACTAGTCTCCCCGGGCACAGTCAGGGCCTCTCAGGGCACCGCCACACTCTCTGGGCACAGCGGACTTCCTGGGCTTTTTAGGGTACCACCAGTCTCTCCGGGCACAGCCAGGGCCTCTCAGGGCAATGCCACTCTCTCTGGGCTCAGTCAGACTTTCTGGACACAGCCAGGGCCTCTCAGGGCACCGCCACTCTCTCTGGGCACAGCCAGACTTCCTAGACTCAGCCAGGGCAGGGCACTGCCACTCTCTCTGGGCACAGCCAGACTTTCTGGACTCAGCCAGGGCTCTCAGGGCACTGCCACTCTCTCTGGGCCTCTCAGGGTACTGTGCTGGAACAACAGCGACTCACAGTCAAGGTGCTTAATACTACCTGAGCCAGCACCTTTCCACTGGAAACTGCACTCCTGGCTCTGTCCCCACACTGAGTCCCTCATTTTTTTATTTTTTCCATGTCTAGCACAGGTCTCTACAAAGAATATGCACTTATTTGGCACATAGAATAGTAAATAAATGAGCAATGGATGGTATAACTGAAATTACCTTTACATACCTTAATTTAGTCCACCGTATTACCCTAACCAGGAAATACTAATGGTAGCCGAAGCAGTATCAATAGTTTCAGGGCAGTGGCTTCACTGCACTTTCAAATTCATTATATTCTTTACTCCTTAAAATAACCCTGTGCAGTACACACTATCATACCCCTAATCAGCTGAGGTATAAAGAAGTGATTTTCCTCAAGATCACACAGCTGGAACCAGAGACCAGGCCACTTAGGCCCGTGCTCTTTCCAATATTCTAATTCACCTTGTACCTCCCTTCCCTTGTCACCTAAGAGTTAATAACTGAAAGAAAAGGAATCAAGTGAGAATCCTTGGCAACAGATATGGTAAATTAATAACTGCAAATGAACATTTGCCTGAAGTAACTTTTTTTTCTTTGATTCACCAAGGGTAATGATTTGCAAGGATGCGTTTAAACCTAGTGATTTTGTTGTACTGTGCAATAAAAATGTCCACTGAAACCTAAAACCAGCTCCTTTCCAGACTGCCAATTTGGACCCCACCCCCACCCTGATGGGTACTTATGATCTTACCTTAAGGCTGTTTCTTATCAAAGGAACAATTAAGAAAGGAAGAGGAACCTAAATGAGGACACACTTGACCATCAAAATCAGCTGGCAATCGTTACTAACTAAACGTTATAAACCATTAATTTTCCCACACCTTCCAGTCTCTAGTAATCGAGTCTTAAAACTCCATGTTATTTGTCAGACATTCCAATTTAACACGGAGCCACAAAGAACCTCAGTTCAGGGCTGTCTCAACTCATGAATGGCCACATTGTTGGGTAGTCTCCGTTCACAGTGAAACTCAGAAATGGAAAGACTTGGAGACGGATCCAAACCTGAGCTAACTGCACTGGCAAAGCCAAGAAAAACCAGCCACACACGGAAGGCGCCCGCCTCCGCCTCCTCTGCAGACCTTCATGCCACTCCAGGGGATGCGTGCGGCTCCTCCGTTGGGGGTGCAGGTTCCGGCAGCCGCCAGCTCACTCAAGAAAGATTTTTAACTCGAGGCCTCATCCGAGTCGAGGAGCTGGGGAAGGGGGAGTCCTTCCCATCGACGGTAGGTCGGATCGCATTCGCGGCCCAACCCCAAATCCCCCCCACCACCTCAACTGGAAGGCGCCGCGGCCTCGGGTACCCATTCCCGGGGCTCTAGGGAGGATGCAGAGGAGGCGGGAGGCAGGCAGCGGCTCTGGAACCAGCTGCAGAGGCTCCCAGCCTCCTCTGGCCCCACTCACCCAATTCTGCGCGTTATTGCTCAGCTTGACTTTCTTGCACAGGCTCCCGGGGACCTCCATGGCTGCAGAGTGCGCTGGGCGACAGGGGTTCTCAGCTCCCGGACCGTAGGAGGAGGAGGGACCGGCGGGGGCGGGGCAGGAGGCGGGGTCTCCTCGCGTCGGGGCCGGCACGCGCAGACGTACGCACGGGCTCGTGCTCGCGACTCCGGCTGCGGGTGCGTCTGCCGGGTCTCCCCAAAGGGGAGTATGTGGGGAGGGACGAAGCGGCAGGCAGGAACCCGAGGACGAGCTGAGGGCGGGGCTTCGAGCGCCCACGACGCTCCCCCTCCTTCTTAATTCTGAGGAAGAGACGCCGCTTGGGAAGATGATCGTGGAACCGAGGCCGGGTTTGCTGCTTTGCGCTGCGCATGCGTGGAGGCCGAGCCGGAGTCCCAGGCGCGTGCCTCTGCGTGAAGGGCAAGGAAGATGACGGACTCCTGGCTCTTCGCGCTAATGCTAGTGAGGAGAAGGTACTGATGTGGAGTTCCGCCCTTCTTGCTTTTCCTCCGTGAACCCGTCCACCAGTCCTGTGTCGGCTTAGTCTGTGCCCATGTTATCCTGGTCACGTTTAAAAATGGGATTTCTCCATCCTTGGAAAGGGAAGAATTGATTTACTGCACAACTCATTTTGCGCACGTTCACCTTCGCTTTAAAATTCTCGACGCATAATTTTAAAAGGACAATGTACCATCTCTGGACATCAGTGACTAATACCTCGGCTGGGCTTAGTGGTTATTTGCAAAGTGCCTCTCCCACATGGTACTGGAGAAAATAAAATAGAATAAGCATTGCTAAGAGAGTCACTGAAGAGTCAGAAGGCTATTTATTAAGGAAGTTGGGCCTATGCACATCTTGTCGCTCAGTTCTCAGAGCTGCTATTAAGTCACTAACCTGTTGCTAAACTCCGTTCGAGGCTGAGCCATAAACATCCTAGAACAACAAATGCTGCATGGAAATAATATGGACTTTGTTTCCTTTCTTGTAATTTTCACCTCCCTCATGTGCACATTGGAACTAACCAATCCCTGTTAACCTAGCCAGCAATCTTTCATTTGCATGGAAGAATTACACAGTGGTTTTTGCCCTTATAAACCCTGCCTTTCTTTGTTCTCTCCAGAGCACACTTTAGATTGTCACCTGAATCTGAGTCCCTCAGAGTGCAATTCTTTTGCTCAAAGTAACACTTTTCTGTATTACAAGCTAACCCTTTTTGGTTAACACCCACTTGTAGACTTTTCTTCAGGTCAGGAGATTTCTGTCTAGTACTTTTCACTGAGTCAGCTGAAAAGGGGCTTCTATATGATTTGCTCCTCAGGAAATCCTTAGAGGACTGGAATTGAGGCTTAGGAGGCCAGCTGGTACCACACAGGGTAGAATGCCCACCTGTGGACAACATTTTCAAATTCACCTCATTATTCCAGGGCTAAATTATAGGAGGATGAGCTGGGGGTGGGGGGTGGGGAAGCTTCCTCCATGACTTACTTACCTCTTTTCCCGTTTCCATTACACTGAGCTCTTCTCCACAGCTTGGGCCTGGCACCAAGATAGTAGTTTGAAGCTCGGCTCCTCCATAACCCAATAACCTCTCCCCTCAATACACACACCCAATCTCTAAAACTTGAAGTTGCTAACTCTTGATAACTAGTAAATGGGTTCCCTATTTAGCTACCACACTGCTACTGTCTTAAATTAGGCCTTTCCCGTATTCAGCCTGAATTACAACTAAGCTCCTTAACTGAATACCTACCGGTGCAGCTGCTCTCTATACACCTGCCAACCACAACATTCTTACATTTCTGTCAGAGTGGTAATTCTAAAATGAAAATTAGATCTTGTTATTAGATCAGTTAAAATATCAATGTTTCCCTATAGCTTTTTCTAGAGGATGCTTTTTTAAAAAACATTTTTTTCAATTACAGTTGACATACAATATTACATTAGTTTCAGGTGTACAACACAATGGTTAGACATTTATATAAGTAAATATATATAAATATATAAATAAATCACCCCAGTAAATCTAGTACTCCCCTGACACCATACATAGTTATTACAATATTATTGACTATATTCCTTATGCTATATTTTACATCTCCATAATTATTTTGTAATTACCAATTTGTACCACTTACTCCCATCCTCTCTTTTACCCGTCCCCCTAACTCTCCACCCATCTGGCAACCATGAAAATACTCTCTGTATCTATGAGTTTGTTTCTATTTTGTTTGTTCATCTATTTTGTCCTTCAGATTCCACATACAGTGAAATAATATGATATTTGTCTTTCTCTGTCTGATTTATTCCATTCAGCACAATACCATCTAGGTCCATCCATTATATTGCAGATGGCAAAATTTCATTCTTTTAATGACTGATTAATATTCCATTGTTTATATGTATCCCCTCTTCTGTATCCATTGATTCATTGATGGATACCCAAGTTGCCTCCATATCTTGGCTATTGTAAATAATGCTACAGTGAACATATGGATGCACTTGTCCTCTCAAAGTAGTGTTTTGAGTGTTTTCAGATACCCAGAAAGTAGGATCACTGGGTCCTTCTTTGTCTCCTGTTATAACCTTTGTTTTAAAGTACATTTTGTCTGGTATAAGTATTGCTACTTCAGCTTTTTTGTTTGTTTTCATTTTCATTAAATAGCTTTTCCCATCTCTTTACTTTCAGTCTCTGTGTCTCTTTTGATCTGAAGTGGGTCTCTTGTAGGCAATATATGTATGGGTCTTGTTTTCTTATCCATTCAGCCACCCCATGTCTTTGGATTGGAGTATTTAATCCATTGACATTTAAAGTAATTGTTGATAGGTAGGTAATTATTGTCATTTTATTATTCATATTATTTATCTTTTTTTCTTATTCTTGAAGTCCTTCTAACATTTCTTGTATAACTGATTTGGTGGTGATGAACTTTAGCTTTTTCTTGTCTGGGAAGCTGTTTACATATCTGTCTTTCAATTCTAAATAATAGCTTTGCTGTATGGAGTAATAGTGGTTGTAGGTCCTTGCTTTTCATCACTTTGAATATTTCATTCCAATTCATCTGGCCTGCAAAGTTTCTGTTGAGAAATCAGCTGATAGTCTTATGGGAGCTTTCTTGTGAGTAACTAACTGCTTTTCTCTTGCTGCTTTTAAGATTCTCTCTTTGTCTTTAAACTTTGGCATTTTAATTATGATGTGTTTTGGTGTGGGCCTGTTTGAGTTCATCTTGTTTGGGACTCTGTGCTTCCTAGGCTTCTACGTCTATTTCCTTCACCAGATTAGGGAAGTTTTTCATCATTATTTCTTCAAATACGTTTTCAATTCCTTGCTCTGTTTATTTTTCTTCTGGGAACCCTATGATGTGAATGTTGGTGTGCTTGATATTGTCCCAGAGGCCCCTTAAATTCTCATTATTTTTTGGATTCTTTTTCTTTATGTTGTTCTGATGGGGTGTTTTCTGCTACCTTATCTTCTAAATTGCTGATTCGATCCTCTGTTTCATGTAATCTACTGTTAATTTTTTTGTAATGTATTCTTTATTTCAGTTATTGTATTCTGCATTTCTGACTGATTCTTTTTTATGTGTTCTATCTCCATTTTTATGTTTTCTGTCTCTTTGTTGAACTTCTCACTGAGATTATTGAGCATCCTTATAACCAGTGCTTTGAACTCTGCATTTGGTAGATTTCTTGTCTCCATTTCATTCTTTTCCTGGAGCTTTGTTCTGTTCTTTCCTTTGGGATATGGTTTGTTTGTTTGTTTGTTTGTTTTGTCTCCCCATTTTGGTTGCCTCCCTATGTTTGCTTCTATGTATTAGGTAGAGCTGCTATGTCTCCTGGTCTCACTAGAGTGGCCTTAGTAGGTTTCCTGTGGGGCTCAATGGCAGTCTCCCTGGTCACCTGAGCCGGGTGCTCCAGGTATGTCCCTTGTGTAGGTTATATTGCCCTCCTGTTGTAGATGAGCCTTGGTTGCTGTTTGCATGTCCTTGGGAGAGATTGACCCTTGGGCTGGTTGTTTGTGAGGACTGGCTGTGACTACAGTGGAGTAACTGTTGTGCAGGGGCTGACTCCATGGAGCATGATTCATTTTAGCAAGGCTCGGTTGCCTGCCCAGTCTTCCCTTTGGCTGTGTTGTCCTTGGAAGTGGCTGGGTGGTGCTCTGGTTAGGTCCAAAGCTGGCCACCAGGCATGCCGGCCTTGCAGCCTCCTGGGAGAGGCCCCAATGAAGGCCAAGTTCAGTCGTAATCTGTGCCCTGCCTGGGGCCACCTGGCATGCGTTACAAAGCAATCCACGGAAAGCCACCACTCATGCTAGACGTGTAAGTGCCTAGGAGAGACTAAGCCTCAAACCGAGGCTGGCTGCCACCAATGGTGGGCTTGAAGTGACTCAGCAAGAGGTACGGGCACACCAAGGCCAGAAGCTGCTTATTTGAGGTTTGCGAACCTTTGAGAGAGTTTAGGAAAGTCAGCAGCATGAGCTAAGACAGGTCCTTTGTATAGAAAAGCCACTGGAAACAGCTTGGGAGGGCCTGAAAGTTGGTGGGGCGTGTTCTCAGGGAATCAACAGGGCAGGGCTAGATTGATGAAGGCTCAGATATGGTGGCCACCTGCATCTGCACGCTAGCAATGGGGGAAGGCTCAACCAAGAAACAATGGTTTCTGGGAAAAAGCTGCTCCTCCAGCCTTTGGCCTGAATCCCAACAATTCAGTTCCTCACCCACATATCCCTGGCACCTTTCAAGCTGCTGCTCCAGCACTGGAGCTCAGAGCGAGAGAGTCCATCAGCGAGTAAGTCCATACATGGGCTTTTTAAGAGGAATACCTGGGACTCCAGCTACCCTCCATCTCACTCAGCTACCATCTCTGCGGTTTTCACAGCCAGAGTTATGGGGACATCTCTTCCTGGCACAAACCCTGGGTTAGGGACCTTGGTGTTGGGTTGGACCCCTTGATCCTCAGGGGGGACCTCTGCAGCTGAGATATCCCCTTTGGTTTTTAACTGCCATACACAGGTACGGGTTCAGCCCTTTCCCAGTCTCCACCCCTCCTACCTGTATGATGTGGCTTCTTCCGTGTATTCTTATTTGTAGGACTTCTTTTCAGATAGACTTCAGACGATTCTCAATGATGGTTGTTTGTAGTTTAGTTGTAATTTTGATATGGTTGTGAGAGGAGAAAAGCACAGCACTTACCTACTCCGCCATCTTGACCGGAAACCCCTCTAGAGGATTCTTAACCAGGGGTCTTTATATAGAATGGAATCACAGTATAATTATGAATTCTGCCAATAACAGGAATGAGCTAGGAAGAGGATTCTAAGCTTCAGATGAAAACATAGCACCACATTTGCAATCAGCCATTTCTCGAAGGAGTCCTGGTTCTTCTTAGAGGGGAATGGTATTTAATATTAAAATCTGGACTCTAGGAGTATTCATTGCTTGTGAGTTGGTCCATATTACTAGACTTTTTCAGTGAAAGGCTATTTTTTAAGGTAAACTATAAGTCATTGATACTATCAATTGAAATTCATGATTCCAAACATGGGTCATGCAAATGAACCTGAAATATCTTGTCAAACGAGAAACAAGTAAATTATCAAGAAGTACTAGGATTGTGTCAAAAGAGCTCAGGAGCCAACTTGAAGAAGCTTTCCCACATCTAAGCTGACACAATTAGAATGCTACGGGGCAACAACAAAGATATTAAATCAAAATGTTCAAATATAGGTTTTCATAATAATGATAATTTAAAAAGAACTCATTCTTACCCTTGGAAGATGTTGGTGAACCAGCTTACTATTTTGAAAACTGGTAAAGGGAAATAATTAAGCACTTACTCTGCACTGCGTGTGCTAACTATATGTCATGTAATGAAAAAGTTGATGAGGGGAAGTTTCTCTTTGTAGAAGTACAGCTAAAATAAAGAAGGAAAGATAGAATTATAATATTACCATTTTACTCCTTCTAACGAAATAATGGATAAAAACAATGATCCTCAATGACTGCTAATATAAAAATAAAGAACATCAGAACTTTTTTTGCCTCCTGAGGAAGTGCTTGGATTCTTGATATTAAAGTCTTGCTTTTTTTGGTGTAATAATAACATTGTCATTATACATTTTAAAGGAATAAATTTAGAGGTACATGCTAAAAGATTTATCAAAGATATTGCAGGGCCATAATATTAGGAAACAAAATGGAGCTCTTGGAAATTAAAAACAAGGTAGCAGGAATGGAAGTAAAGGTAAAGAGATCTTCCAGAATGCAGAGCAAAAATCCCAAAAGATGAAAAATTGAGGAGAATTTTTTTTAAATAATAGTCCAGGAAATCCAACATCCAAAAATTAGGAGTTCTAGAAAGAGAAAAGTCACAGGAGGAAATAATGAAAGAAATTATTCAACAAAATTTCATAGAACTGAAGGATTTGAGTCCTTCCTTGATAAAACTCAAACACACAAAGCATAGCAGCATAAGAGTTCACAATACTGTTTCCCAGTGTTCTGAAATTGTTTGGAAATACTACAAGTTCCCAAGGAGGAAAATTTACAAAGAACCAAGAATAAAAATGAACTGAAGTTCTCAATAAAAACACTGAGAGCTAGAAAACAAATGAAACGATATCTTCAGAGGTCTCAAAGAAAAGTATTTCCAACCAAGAATTTGGAATTATCATACACCCTTTCTCTAGGAAACATTGGAGGATACGCTCCACCAAAATGGAAAGAGAAAGACGTGGCATCCAAAAAGCAGTTTACACACAGGAGACAGCCAAAGGGAATTCCCAGATTGATGGTGAAGGGAGATCCCAGGATGAATGCTGTGTCCCGGGTCTAGAGGATAATCAGTCAGATACCTCTCCAAGAGGTTGGAAAGCCCTTGGAGAACTTTTTTAAGGAAGATGAAATCAATAGAGCAGCTGATGGGAGTGACCATATCGAAAATGTTTCAGACAACTGACAGAGTTTGGGGTTAAAATAGTGATAACTACTTAGAAAACTAAGTCATCAAAAAAGACATATTGATTGTATCCTTTCTCTACAAACTGTATTTCTGGGTAATCAATAGCTGGTGAGAGAAAGTTCCTACTGACAGAATTTTGGGTAGTAAATGCAGAAGGAATATTGACATTTAAAAATCACCATTTTAACACCTGATGACATAAATGATATGGGAAATAATCATTAGTGGCTGCTGAACGTATTAGGTGAAAGGTAGTATGATGATTGTTAATTTTATGTGTCAACTTCACTGGGCTGCAGGGTGCCTAGATACTTGTGTCTGTGAGGGTGTTTCTGGATGAGATTAACATTTGAATTAATAGACTGAGTAAAGCAGATTGCTCTTCCTGATGTGGGTGGTCCTCATCCAATCAGTTGAAGATCTGAGCAGAACAAAAAGGAGACTCTTTTGTAAGTGAGAGAAAACAACTCCTGCCTTATTGCCTTAAACTGAGACATTGGTCTTTTCTTGCCTTCAGACTCAACTGAAACATTGGCTCTTCGGTCTTAAACCTGTTGGCTTTTAGATTGGAACTTCCACCATAAGCTCTCCTGGTTCTCAGGCCTTCAACTCAGA
The DNA here is from genome assembly GCF_004115265.2 of Rhinolophus ferrumequinum. Taxonomy (NCBI): domain Eukaryota; kingdom Metazoa; phylum Chordata; class Mammalia; order Chiroptera; family Rhinolophidae; genus Rhinolophus; species Rhinolophus ferrumequinum. The sequence goes on from NC_046288.1 coordinate 57,346,619, forward strand.
ATGGAACAGCTCTCCTGGGTCTCCATCTTGCTGACTGTAGATCTTGGGACTTCTCAACCTCCATGATCACGTGAGTCAATTCCTTATAATAAATCTCTGTCCTATTGGTTCTATTTCTCTTGAGAACCCTGACTAATACAGGTAGAAAAGGGAATTTCATAATGGAGGAATCAGGCAGATACCAGCTGCATCCGCTGATCAATTTAGCATCTCTAAAACTGGGATACCAGATATCACGTGTCTTATAATGTGATATAATAAGAAACATTCAGCACTAATTGTCTTACTTTGGGTTGTTCCCGAGGCAGGGTTAGAAAGAAGGGTTTGAGTACAAGTCATTAATTTAGGAGGTGACCCAAGAAGCACCATTAGTGGAGTGTGAAAGCAATACAGGACCAAGAAGGAAGCTAGTAAAGAGTGTGTTATCAAGAAGCCGTGGTGGGCATTGAGCTTAATCCTACCAGGAAACTCTGAGAAACAGTGTCGAACATGTGCTTCAGAGTAGATTACCTGAAAGGACAAGCTGAGGTATTTATACAACTTCCTTCAGTCATTATTTAAGGACTAATCCCAGAGGTGTTCGTTCCCTGGTACTTTGGATTGCAATGCACACAGGTAGAGAGGACACTGGGCCCAAAGAAAATGATGGAGGTATATTCACAAGTGGAAGTCAGAATGGCATACTCCACAATAGTAAGAGTTGAGGGGATATGGTGGGGCACTAGAAGTATTTATGAAGTATTCTTTTTTAATTAAAAAAAAAGCATTGGTGAATTTCTGACTCTTTCTTTTCATGTAAAAGAGTACTTCTTTATCAGGAAAGAAAAAACAAGAATTCCATGAAGAAAACAACACACAAAGGAGAGGCAGAAAGACAAAGAGAGAGAGAGAGAAAGAGAGAGAGAGACACTTCCTCCAGAGGAAAAATATCCTGCTGAAAATCAAGGATGATAATAGTTTTACTGCATGGCTTAGCTCTAGATCACACATACTTAGTCATAATAATGTAAACTATGACTATAAACCTCAACAGAATTGCAGTATGGCTGGATGGAGAGGTTGAAGGTATGAAAAATGTGTGTGTGTGTGTGTGTGTGTGTGTGTGTGTGTGTGTGTGATGGTGTTAGGAGAAGAAAGAGGGATAAATCCTCATTTTTCCATAGTAAGAAACCAATAGATATTGCCAAGAACATAAAGACCAAAAAAAGCATTATGCCCATTATTTTAAGATATGAAGATATATACCAAATAAATTAGCTACTAGAAGATTTAAGAGTGGTTGCCTCTAAGAAAGGAAAATTGGGGCAAAAGGGGAAGATGACCAGGGCTTCGTTCTTTCATCATTTAAAATTCCTTGTAGAATTATTTGACTCTAAGCTATTCAGATATATAATTTTGGCACATACAAGTGAAAACCTTTTTTAAAAGAATGAATTAGAGGTCAAATGAGGTGTGCATGTAAGAACAACCCTTAAGATGTTTGGCTTCAAAATGGAGCAGAGAAATGAGACATAGCTGCAGGAAAATACAGAATCAACCTGGGATATATTTTTTTTTTTACTTCCCTTTTTTAAAATTAATTTTATTGGGGTGACATTGGTTAATGAAATTATGTAGGTTTGAAGTATACAATCTATAATACATCATCTGTATATTGCATTGCGTGTTCACCACCCAAAGTCAGATTTTCTATCACCATATATTTGACCCCCTTTACCCTTTTCTAACTCCTTTCTTCCACACTTTCCTTCTAACCACTATGCTGCTTGTCTTTATCTATGAGGTTTTTTGTTTGTTTGTTTGTCTTGTTTATTTGTTGCTTTCAGTTTTATATCCCACATACGAGTGAAATCATACAGTTCTCAGCTTTTTCTGTCTGACTTATTTTGCTTAGCATGATATTCTCAAGATCCATGTTGTTGCAAATGGTAGTATTTCATCTTTTCTTATGGCCAAGTAATATTCCATTGTACCACCTCTTCTTTATCCAAACATCTACTGAAGGACACTTCAGTTGCTTCCATGTCTTGGCTACCTTGAATAATGCTGCAATGAACATAGGAGTATATGTATCTTTATGAATAAATGTTTTAATTTTGGGGGGATGATACCGAGAAGAGAGATTGCTGGGTCATATGGTAATTCTATTCTTAATTTTTTGAGGAACCTGCTTTCCATAGTAGCTGTACCAATTTTCATTCCCACCAGCAGTGTATGAGGGTTCCTTTTACCCACAACCTATCCAACACTTATTATTACTTGTCTTATTGATAATAGTCATTCAAACAGGTGTGAGGTGGTATCTTATTGTGGTTTTGATTTTGATTTAGCATTTTTAAAAAATATATAACAAAAAAAATCATCAGATTTGTATGTAACCACAAAAGACCCCAAATAGACAAAGCAATCCTGAGAAAAAAGAACAAGGCTGGCAGTATCACACTCTCTGACTTTGAATTATACTACAAAGCAACAATAATCAAAACAGCATGAATGTTGGCAGAAAAACAGACACAAGGACCAATGGAACAGAATTGAGAACCCAGAAATACATACATGCAAATAATTTTTGACAAAAGCACCAAAAGTATGCAATGGAGAAAAAAAATCCCCATCAATAAATGGTGCTGGGAAAATTGGAAAGCCACATGCAAAAGAATGAAACTAGAATGCTATTTGTCACCATACAAAAATATTAACTCAAAATGGATCAAAGACCGAAATACAAGACCTGAAACAATAAAATACATAGAAGAAAACATAGGTACTGAATTTATGGACCTTGGTCTTAGGATTTTATAAATTTGACCTCAAAGGCAAGGGAAATAAAAGCAAAAATAAATGAATGGGACTATGTCAAACTAAAAAGCAAAAGAAAGCATCAACAAAACAAACAGGCAATCAACCAAATGGAATAAGACAACTGCAAACAACATCTCCAATAAGGGGCTAATATCCAAAATATATAAAGAACTCATACAACTCAACAATAAGAAACAAACAATCCTATTTAAAAATGGGCAGAGGACCTGAAGATAGGATATTTCAAAAAGAAAGGAGAAGCTCAAGCAAATCACATGTTGATGAGAATGATCCAACAGGGAGCAAGACAGTAATAGATGAATGGAAGTCTGGAAGGTTGGAATCCAGAGCACAAGTGAAGATGGGACTTTGATGAGAAGTAGGTAATTCTTGCAAAAGAAAGTAAAAGACCATGGGTACAGATGCCAAAACATTTGTATAGGTGGTGGGAGGATCAGGAAATTTCCACTGAGGGCTTTTATTTTCTCATTTAAATATGAGGCAAGGCCATTGATGAGAGAGGACCATACTTTGAGAGAGACTGCTCTAAATAACAAATGGGCGTTCCTAGGTATTTATAACTAAGTAAGCTTAGGCACTGAGATACTCTTCCCTCATAGTTTACCAGTATATTCCAAAATTCATCAAAACTGAAAAGAGCAAATTAAATAGTTTAAGCTAACCTGAGGAGCTATAAAAATTAGGAAACCCAGAGCAAAGAGTATTTTAATCCTTCAGGTACACAGGTATTCTCAGTAAGATAGTAATAGTTAAGTTAAAAAGCTTGATAATGTTGTAAGTTACTTACCTAGGTAATATTGGAGCATCTCTCTCAGAAGTTCAGAATCAAAAAGATGCCTCACAAGCCAGAGGTAAACGGTCACTCAGATCTCATTTACCCTCCACATTCCCTGTTGTTAGATTCCCACCAGCTGAGAAACTTGGGATGACTTGGAAACAGGCAGAGGTATTTGATGGAAGGAATTACTTCCCTTCCTCCTACTCACTTCAAATCCCTGGGACTTACCAGAAGTCAGTCTGCAGTGAAAATAAATCCTATATTCAAGGCAGTTCCATTTCTCCACATTTTGCATATGTGCAAAAGACATATGAAGTTACATAAAGGCATATCTTCTCCATCTAGGGGATTTCATTGAATCAAGAACAAGATAAGAGAAATAGGGCTGAAAGAATCCTTGAAACATTACTTACCAAATTTCCTCTGAAGCATTTCCTTGTGGTTATCATTGTCATTTTTTCCCCTAGAAAAAAGCCCCCACATAATGAATTTCACAAAACCAGTTACTAAAAATTGTTACATTTTTAAATAATTCAAAGGAGATCTTGTCTATAATTCAAAGGAGATCTTCTTCACAATGAATGGAAATAACTTGCTAAAATTCTAGGTTTTCTAATTATATGATCTCAATTAATGTAACTTCTGGAGGTGGGGCTTGGTTGGATAAATATATCTCAAAAGATTCTTTCAGTTCTAAAATTATTCTAGGTTCTTAATTTAGGTGTCATTTATACCTGAATAATAATCAAAACCACAAATTATCTTTAAGCACCTTACCATATGTAAAACATTGTGTTAAAATTTTCTAGGGGTGGCTGGGTGGCTCAGTTGGTTAGAGTGCGAACTCTGAACAACAGGGTTGCCAGTTCAATTCCCACATGGGCCAGTGAGCTGTGCCCTCCACAACTAGATTAAAGGCAACAAGCTGCCACTGAGCTGCTGGAGGGGCGGCCAGATGGCGCAGTTGGTTAGAGCGGGAGCTCTCAACAACAAGGTTGCCGGTTCAATTCTCACATGGGATAGTGGGCTGCGCCCCCTGCAACTAAGATTGAAAATGGCCAATAGACTTGGAGTTGAGCTGCACCCTCCACAATTAGATTGAAGGACAACGACTTGGAGCTGATGGGCCCTGGAAAAACACACTGTTCCCCAATAAAAATTAAAAAAAAAATTCTGTATGTTAAAGTAGCTGTCACGTCGATGTCCAAGTGGGTGGTGGTCCTGTGTGTAAGGTGTCTGCAACTCTGGGAGCTGGAAGAATATGCGCGGAGCCGAAGGCAGAGCAGACATATTTTATTTACAGGCTTTCTGGACACAGCCAGAGTTTCTCACTGTACACAGCTGGACATTTTTAGGTTACAACCTGCAGCCAGCAGCAGCCTCATAACTCAGCAGCTTATTTCTCAGCAGCCCTTGGTCACGGCCCGCACAGGCCCATTTCTGAACAGCCCCGTACAATACAGCCCGTGGTCTCTACTGTGTCTCCTAGAATGGCCGGACCTCTTTGTACCATACAGAGACAAAAGAGACACAGAGCCAAGGTGCTTACATAGCGTATCCACAAACATCTTCAGGATGGACGGTGCTTGCGTGACATTCCATCTTATTGGACTGGTGGACCCGCCAGGTCAGGGTCACCAGCTGGCTAGGGGAAGCCTGACTGACTTTATTGTCCCTAAAGTAGCTAAGTCATAACTAATGGGAAGCAGCACCAAACACAGCATATGTTATTTTTTCCCTAGATTCTTTCAACATAATTATGATGAGATTCATCCATGTTGTTTTGTATATCAATAGTTCATTCCACTTTATTGATGACAAGTATTCCACTGTATGGCATTATGATTTTGTTAAATTAAGATTTGTTAAGTGGAGCACAGGGTGTTGGATAATGAGTTGCGATTCAACAACAGACCACAAGAGAAATTGAAATAAAGAAGTTTATTAGCCACAGGTCCTAGAGGAGAGACACGGCACATCTCAAGGGGCCATATGGGAGGTCAAGGTAGAGTGCAGACAGAGAGAGAAAATGTGGGGCCTTTATTAGGGTCAACAGGTAGACTGCTTTGGGTTTCCTGGTCTAAGTCCAGATTGGTCAGTTCAAACCAAAAAGAGTAGGGGTTTGATAAACTTCATGGGGGTCTTATCTAAAGGGCATGCAAAGGGAGAGTCTTGGGAGGCAGGATTCTTGATCACAAAGGCTGCTGGGGAAGTCATATCGGGAACTTTTATTTGCTGATTACTCTGCAGCCTGTTATCTAGGCTATGTACTTGCATGAAGGGACTAGTGTCAGATTAAGGCTACTTGGGCAAACAAAATGGATGCTGAGGCAGCAACACCATGTAGCTTAGCTGAACCCTTGGCATAGGGATATCATCTGTTAAAGGATATTTGGGTAATTTCAGTTTGGGGCTATTGCAAATAAAGTTGCCATGAACATTTATACACAGTTTTTGTGTGGACAAATGCTTTACTTTCCTCAAGGTAAATAACTAGAAGAGGAATGGCTGGGCCATATGGTAGGCATATGTTTAATTTTTTGAAAAACTGCCAAAAATCATTTTCCAAAGTGGATGTACAATTTTATATTCCTGCCAGCAGTGTATGAGAATTGTAGTTGTTCTATTTCCTTTGCCAACACTTGATATAATTGGTCTTTTTAGTTTTAGTCATTGTAGTAGTATGCAATGGTAACTCACTGTGGTTTTAATTTATCCTTCCCTAATGACCAATGATGTTAAACATCTTGTCATGTGCCTTTTTGCTAGCTGTATACGTATCTTCTTTGGTTAAGGGCCTGATCAAATCTTTTGTCCATTTTCTGAGTTATTTGTTCTCTTATTAATGAGTTTTAAAGATTCTCTATATATTTCATCTCACACATTTTATTTTTCATCTCTAGAAGTTCATTGTGGGTCTTTAAAAAATATATAAATATATATATATAAAATATATATAAAAATAGGTATATAAATAAATAAATATATATATATATGTATATCTTCCATGTCCCCACTTAACATGAGCAATCTTTCCCCTACCTGTTTAAATACATGTAAAATAACTTTTAATAATTTTATCTAATAATTCTATTATCTGTGTTTACATCTCTTTATATTGATTCATTTTTTTCATTATGGGTCATATCTTCCTCCTTTCCTCCCTCTTCCTCCTCTTTATCAAGCTTCTGATATAGTGTATAGTGTTTGGATGTTAATATTCTGTCTATTCTCACTGACTTTCTAGACCTGGCATTTCTGTGGACTTAAACTGAATTTTCTGGATGCTGTTCCCCACTCCTCAACACCCTCTCCTAATAAATACCCTAGGGAGTGACTCCATCTTTGACTCCCCCATTCACTTAGACTAGTGGCCTGCAGACCTTTCTCCTGGTTTTCCATTATTGCCGAGAACAGCTCTGCTTTAGTAATTAGCAAAATGTGACACAACGATTTCAGCTTCACTGCTGTCCATGTGCTCTCTCCTTCCACCTATCACCTTCCTTCCATAATTAACTTCCTCATTATTCCTTTCTGGTAGTCAAGGGGGAAAAATAACATGCTCAGGACTAGAACGTCCAGCATAAATTTCTGAGATCCTTGAAAGAAAAATTCTCGCTGATAGCCAGTTTCTTCTGCAGCTGTTGACTAAAGAGTTTCCTACAACAGTTGAAAAAAACTGCCTGAGCAGTCAGTCAGCCTACTCTACCCTGTCCTACCTGTTGTCTGGGCACCCTAGGAGGAATTCCCACTGAGTTTGTCTGCTTGTGAAAGGGCATGTCATAGGGGCACTTCTCCCCTGGCTGGACAATTGAATAGAGTCTTTTCTCAATCTGAATAAGAGAGCATAGGCCTCTTTTCCTGATATTATGTATTAATGAGACTCTTCAGATAGTAAGAAATAGAGACATACATAGGCTACCTCCGTTAATGGGGTTTTGTTCTAAAGATGAGGGAAGAAAGGGAAAAAGAAAGCGTTTTCAGCAGCCACACACCATGATAATGAAGAAATAGCACCTAGGGCTCCAGGTAATGGAAACTCACTTATTCTCTGTTTCTGCTTCTACCCCTACCACCTAACTGTCTGGTTTTGTGACATTCAAACAAACCAAGTGACAGGATCTAATTTGGTCTGCCTATCACAGTATAATTTAGGCTACCCGTTAATAAAAGCTCTCATGTCAGGATATCTTTTAAGTTGCTGGCCAGCCTATAGACAGCTGCCTTTAGGTCAGGTGCCCATCTGGAGTCTAGTCACCTGTGACCATGAGATAGGGTCATGTAGTCTAAGGTACAACAATTAATTCATTAGGGAGCACCTCGATGGGAGTTGTAGGTCAGGAAGAAACTCAGATGGCACACCCCTCTCTTACATAATAGACCTGTTTTTCCCAAAGTTCCTTCCATTGGAAACATCACTTTTTTTTAATGTCAGTGGTGTTTTGTGAAAAAGCGTCCTGTGATAAGTCTTATTCAACAAATACTTATAAAAAGGAAGTGCCAGGCACTGTTCTATGCACTTAAATATTTGGGAAATGCCAGGTTAAACAAAGTAAATAGGTTTTTATACTTCAATCCCAAATTTATTAAACCAAGTGCTCTTTTTCTGAAAAGCACTTCTTAAGCTTCAGATTATACAAAAGATGCATCCTGAGAAACTGGATTTTATTCTTGATCTAGGAAATGATGTCAAGGGGCATATGCAGTGTGGTGTTAGTCTCCCCCAGTCACCCCACCCCTGGTGAACCACCCCTCCTGGTGTTCACACCTTTGTGTCGTCCTCCCCACACTGAATCCTGGCTGACCCCGGGACATACTTGAGCCAACAGAATGTGGCAGAAGGGACGTCAGTTTCAGGCTAAAGTCTGACAACTTAAGTCTGGCTACCTTGCCAAAAGAATTACATGGAGAAGCCACATCGACACAGAGAGGCTCTGATACTACATGGAAAAGACAAGGAAGAGCCCACAGGAAGAGCCAAAGCCCCATATATCTGACCCCAGAAGCACTGTTTCAGCCAGACATTGTTATTCAATCCATCCTAGCTGAAGTGGCAGACGTGTGAATGAAGAAGCCATCCTGGATATCCCGGGCCTGGTAGTGACATAAACAAGCCATGGCTACATCCCAATCCACAGAATTGGGAGGCGTCATGAAATGATTGTTGTTTTAAGCCATTAATTTTCAAGTAGTTTGTTAAGTAGCAATGTGTAAACAAAAAATATATGAACTGTTTTGGAGAAGTTATTGCATAAACTTCATACATGGTGCCTAAATTATACTTATAAATGCATGTGTCTGTCTCAGAAATGACCTATTTTAGAGGATGTCGACGTGAGAAATGTCTAAACCTGTAAAGAGTTTTTATAAGATTATATTTTAGTTAAACTCACAATATACCTGGAAACAAGATCTCAACAGACTGAGGAAGATGCTTCTCAGAATGGCAGTTTGCAGTTTCTTTTATGCATTGGGAATTAAGCAGGGAACATAAGGAAGATTGCATGAAGATGGGAGAGAGCAAGGTGGGATTAGATTACAGGACAGTTAACAAGATTATGTGCTTTCTTCAGGGTGGTTACACTTCTGAAAAGGGGCATTTCAAAGGTGTGTTAACCTAGATGCACAGAAACAATGACAGAGGTTGCTTAAGGCAAAGATAACCTTTTACTAAGTAAATTACGTGCCTGGGGCATGACTACCTACCACGACCTGCCCAGTTAGGAATTTATGATCAGATCACCCTGTGAGGTTACTTTCTGTAGAACCCCTTTTTAGTCCACAAGGAAATACATTAGATATTTAGTTATAAATACTTAAATAATTTCACTGTTTACTACAATCATTTGCCTTCATTTATATTTTAAAATAACCACTTTATCAGTGAAAAATTAAAAATCAACATTATGAAATATTTAATCACAGAGAAGCCAATTGTACATATGTCTTTCAGTAAACCCAATTAAAATACTTTCATACAATGAGGAACTAAGAAAAAATTGGACTGCACTCGAGACATCCATTTGTTTATAACAGGAAAATCTAATTTAAAAGCACATCTGCTCCTTCCACCTGCAATAAATATCAATAGCAATCAGGAAATTATAAATTCCTAACATAAAAACAAGTTCCTATTTCAGTCAGGGAACATTCTCCTGCTATTTACAAGCTTGGGAATGCTAATTATTTACCCTACAGAAGGCAAAATGCACCAGTTAAACACAGTTCTTTTTCCTCCTCCTCCTTTCCACTTCCCTTCTGCCCAGCCTTCCCCCACCCTTATCCTTTTCTCCTAGTACAGATGTTCAGAGTACTAAGCAGGTCACACGGGTCCGAGTTTTTGTGGGGTAGGGTTCTGAGACACCCATGGGTTCACTTCAAAATAGCCAGTCAGTAGCCAAGATGTTGCATTACTATGTTGTAATAGTGAGAAATTTTCCCCAGTTTTAGATTTTTCCCCCTTGTAGGTGGAGCAATCTAGCAGGCATAAGGTGCACAGAATCCTTAGTTAAAAGCTGTATTGTCGGTTAACTTTATTGGATATGACTTCCAGATATTCACTTGGAAATTACTCCATGTGGATGTTTTAGTAAATAAAATTCACTAAAACAGAGTTGTAAAATAAGAACTTAAATATTTAAGAGTAAGTTTTTATTTTGGAATTATGGGAACACATTTCAAGATTATATGAAAAGACACATTAAATGACGTTACGTCCAATAAAACACAAAGTTAATGTTGTTAATGGAAGAACGAGAAGAAAGGAAGGAATTGTGGGACATCAGAGACAAAGCTTCTGCTCTTCAAACCAGTGTGTCATAATCCTAACCCCTAAAGTTGATGGGTTTTGGAGATGAGGTCTTTGCAAGTGTTAGGCCATATTTAGGCCAGGATTTAAATTTGTGATAGTGATCTGTTTCCTTTGATAAGACAGTTTCTCTTGGGATTGGTATAGTATGGTGTAATTTATGATTAGAAGAGAAAGAAGTTAAAATTAGGCACTGCAAGCTAAAATATGAAACACAATAAAGTAGAGTACTATTGTTACTTGATAGAGCTTATAAATTCTTATGGGAGACAGAGAGCTGCAAGTCAGCCTGAAATTACAATACTCCTCTATTAAATATGTGTTTACACCCCAGCATTTAACCTGAAACAGTCAGATGTACGAAAGAGATTAAAAGGTCAAACTTGAGGACAGTGAAGCCACACATGTTAAAAAGAACAAAATAAATGCATTTAACCCTATGCTGACCTTCAAGCACTTGTACACAGGAAACAGCAGAATAATTCTCGGTTATATTCAGGAGTAAGGCTGCATACAGCAAAAAATACAAAGAAATATATCCAAGTATGTTTTATCGCTCACCAAATCCTTAAAAAAGTTATTTTATCTAAAGAGAAAAAAACCAACATGAATCAAATCTTTGATATATTTATTCCATTTTTCCTTAGTGTGTGTGTGTTTGGGGAGGGGGGCAGGTATGACACACTTGTATAAACACAAGTCCAAGTTTTTTTCATTTGGACATCAAGTTAGAGGTACTATAAATGTTTGTTAAAGCAGAATTATTAGGGGGTAAATTTATACGTATTTTATTTAAACAATAAAATTAGTCAAGATTCTGCAAGTGACTGAAATCATTCAAATGGATGTAAGCTGCAAGTGATTTTCTTGGCATAGGTAACTGAGAAATCCAGATGCAGCAGCTTCAAGCGTAGCTGGTCCCACATGCTCAAGGGATATGACGATTTTGTGTCTAACTATCTCTTGGCTCTACTTTTCTCGGTGTCAGCTTTTCTCTGGGAAAGTTCTAATCAAGGAGGATCACTTGGGGCAGCGGCAGCTCCAGGCTGACGTCCTAGCCAAGCAACCACAGCGGAAAGAGAAGAGCCAGAGAGAGAGGCAAATCTGTGGTGCTAGGAAGTGCCCTGGGCTGAGTCTCGCTAGTGTGTTCCGGAGAGTGTGCCTACCTCTTCTAGAACAGGGCTGGGGAGAAGGCATGGTGTGTGTGTGTTCTGCTTGGCCAAGTAGAGCCAGAAGTCTTCTGGAACTTGGGTAGGAGAGACGGGGGAAGGGATGATTCACTGAGGAAACTTGGGAGTTCTTTTACCAGCATAAGAAGGAACGAATACTTGGCAAGCAGCATCTTCCTATTCAGCTGCTTCATTTCTTTCTTACAAAGGTACAACAATAAGGTGGAGTGACGAGTCCAAGTACTTGTTCTTGATAGTCACTTGAATTCTAGACAAGGGAGAGTTTTATCCAATGAAAATAAAAGTAGATTCAAGAAAAGCTTAAGGACTGTGGGAATGACAAGTGGTCTCAGAGAAATGTACCATCAGAGCAGCTCATCAAGGACTCATTCTGCTGAAGTTTTAAAGTTGACTCTCTTTCTCGGACTCTTCTGGGTTACCACTACCCTTCAAGCACCTTTTCCCTGTCTAGGCAATTTCTTACCTTTTGATCCACCTTCCCTGGCAGAAGCCAGAAAATGCACTCTCCCATACTCACGCACAACTCAGCTACAGGCATGGAACCTAGCTAGGTTCCCCCAATCACACACCCACGTGAGATGGCAAACCAGAAATGAGTTACGTGACAAGGCAGGAGCTGCAGAAAATCCATTTTATTTTATTTCACTTACTTATTGCAAAGGAAGCAGCTGAAATTTTATCTTCCATGTTCAGAAGACGGAAGTCCTGGCATCTCATGTCCCCCGTGAGCAGTGGGCGCTGCAGTGTCTGGTTTCACTGGAGCAGTTACTGGGTCAATCTCACAACGTAGTTTGGGTATTGGTTCTAACATGGCCTCCAAACCTGGCTCTTTGCTCCTCCAAAGATTCTCTGAGCTATCTAATATTCCTTAAGAAATGTCTTTTTTTCTGCTTAAACTAGCAAGAGTGGGGTTCTTTCGTTTCTTGATTTTGTTCTTGTTGTTTTTGTAAACTAACACCCTGATTGATACAGTGACTGTATTAGTTTGCTATGGCTGTCATAATAAAATACTACAGACTAGGAAACTTAACAAATTTGTTTTCCCACAGTTCTGGAAGCTAGAAGTATGAAATGAGGGTGTCAGCTGGGATGGTTTCTATTGAGGCCTCTCTCTTGGAGGCTTGAAGATGGCTATCTTTCCCGTGTCTTCACACAGTCTTATCTCTGTAACTGTCTCTGTCCAAATTTTATCTTCTTGTAAGGGCATGAGTCATGTTAGATTAGGGCCCTTCCTAATGGCTTCATATTAACTTAATTATCTCTTTAAAGACCTTATCTCCAAATACAATCACATTTCAGGTACTGGGGGGTAGGACTGCAACAAATGAAGGGGGAGGTGGGACACAACTCAACTCATAATAGTTACCATATTTGTGCTGGTGATCAGAAAGAGGACCAAGAGTTTAAGAGAAGAAATTTACCATTACTACTAATGAAGAAATTAATATACACACTCTATATATGAAAGCAGAGTACTGTAATATTTTTATATGAAAAACTGGTTTGTGTACTAGAGTTTATCAAGAACATTGTACAGATGTCAGAGGGAAAACAGCAATTGTTAGATAACTTTATCAGTGCAAACACCAGATCCAGACAATAAAAATAATAAAATTTGCTCAAAATTATTTGGATAATTGAGTAAACTTTCTATTTAATGTTATATGTTGACTCCAACCTAAGATCTGTATTTAATTTAGAAGGAAGTGTAACATATGGATTAAGAGAACAGACATTGGAGCTCCAATCACCTGAGCCACTGGCCGGCCCAAGAGAACAGACATTGGAACCAGCGTTTTTGATTTAGACAGATCACAGTTTTGCCACTTACCAGCTCTGTAACGTTTTTATATCTCAATTGTCTCAACTTTGAAATGGGGATAACTAACAGAGTATTTAGAGAAGTCAAATATGTATTACATGCAAAGCATTTGGAATATCTGGCACTCACTCAACACTCAACAAATGGTAGCTTTTATTTTCCTAAACAAAAATCTTTCAAAAGTTGTAAACGTGCAATATTTTATTTTTTAATTTCCCACCCAATACACTTCTATGACCAATTGCACTATTTTCCTAACACTTCAAAGATTCAACCTTCTTCTCATGTTCTTTCTTTTTTTAAAAAAAAAAAAAAAGATTTTTTTTATTGGGGAAGGGGAACAGGATTTTATTGGGGAACAGTGTGTGTACTTCCAGGCCTTTTTTTCCAAGTCAAGTTGTTGTCCTTTCAATCTTAGTTGTGGAGGGCGCAGCTCAGCTCCAGGTCCAGTTGTCGTTTCTAGTTGCAGGGGGCACAGCCCACCATCCCTTGTGAGAGTCGAACTGGCAACCTTGTGGTTGAGAGGATGCGCTCCAACCAACTGAGCCATCCGGGAGGCAGCTGAGCTTAAGGTGCTATGTTCAATCTTAATTGCAGGGGGCAGAGCCCACCATCCCTTGCGGGACTTGAGGAGTTGAACCGGCAACCTTGTGGTTGAGAGCCCACTGGCCCCTGTGGGAATCGAACCGGCAGCCATTCAGAGTTAGGAGCATGGAGCTCTAACTGCCTGAGCCACCGGGCCAGCCCTCATGTTCTTTCTTCACTCTAAAGGATCCTGTGTATTTACCATTTTCTCTTTCTACTGTCTATCCTCATTCATTGCTGTCCCCACATGTATGCACACATATATCTTTAGTAGCTGCCTCCTTTCTTTTCTTAATTTTAAAAACTGTGCAGTTACCTCAGAAAACTCTCTCGATCTGTAGCTCCAGTTTCCAAGAGTCAAGATCTTTACATTTTGAAATAATCTGCTTAGGTTACAGTAATTTAATGGGGCCAAGACTAAAGGGGACCACTAGATGGCAATATTCTTAAATTGTCCTGTTTTCCTAAGACGTTTCGATCATAGCGATAGCTGAGAGATTCAAAATAGAAGTGTATGATCCTTTAATTTCTTGAATTTTTTGTTTTTTAGTTTTAAAAATCAAATAAGCCTTTGGATCTCTCCATAAAATAACTGTATAGTGGCTCATTCTTGAAATAAAGTATTCCTTTTTTATACTTGAATAATCTTTACCTTTTTTATTTTTGAATGTTGTTTGTTTCCTTAAAATAACAGAAGTATAAATTGTGTCTATTTATTAATTATGTCAAATTCTGTTTGTGGCATTTCTTTTTTTATATATTTTATTTATTATTATTTTTTGACATTAAATATTATTTTGTATAAATTTCAGGTCTATACCATACTGGTTAGAAATTTATATAATTTAAGAAGTGATCCCTCTGACTAGTCTAGTACTCATCTGGCACTATACGTAGTTATTACCATATTGTTGAGTATATTCCCTGTGCTTTACATCCCTGTGACTATTTTGTAACTACCAATTTGTACTTCTTAATCCCGTCACCTTTTTCACCTTGCCCCCAACCCGTTTCCCATCTATCACCCTGATAAATCTAGTACCCATTTGACACCATACGTAGTTATTACAATATTATTGTAATATTCCTTATGCTATACCCTACATCCCCATGACTACTGTGTAACAACCAATTTGTTCTTCTTAATCCCTTTTCCTTTTTCACTCACCCTCAACCTCTCTCCCATCAGGCAACTATCAAAATGTTCTCTGTATCTATGACTTTGTTTTGTTTATTTTGTTCTTTAGATTACACATATAAGCTAAATCACATTGCATCTGTCTTTCTCTGTCTGATGTACTCCTCTCAGCACAACACACTCCAGGTCCATCCATGTGGCTGCAGATGGCAAGAACCCATTCCCCTCCCTGGCCGAGCAATATTCCACTATATATATGTACCACTTCTTCTTTATCGATTCATCCATAGATACCCTGGCTGCCTCCACATCTTGGCCATTGTAAACAATACTGCAATGAACATATAGATGTATTTGTCCCCTCAAAGTAGTATTTTGGGTTTTTTTCGATAAATACCCTGAAGTGGGATTACTGGGTCCTTCTTCATCTCTTGTTATAGCCTTTGTTTTAAAGTCTATTTTGTCTGGTATAAGTATTGCTACCTCAGTCTTTTTTTCCAATTTGCATAAAATATATTTTCCCCATCCCTTTACTTTCAGTCTGTGTGTGCCTTTTTTGATATGAATGTTTGTGACATTTTAAATAGAATTAGTTCTTTGACATAATTAATACATTTTCATTTAACTTCACATAGATACAGAAATGATATTTTACATGATATATACAACAGAAAGATACATATTTTTTTCTTTTTTTCATGTTTTCTTCGTGGAAATTTGAGCTCAGGGATTGGAAAATAATAGCTGAGAATTTGAGAATTTCCTGATAGTACAGATGAGAGAGAGCAGAGGTCCATTTTCTTTGAAAAGGGTATTGTATAGATCTTCTAATTTTCCTTAGGAAATTCAAATATTAACTGGGACTTCATCTCTGGTAGCATGTAAAATTTTTATTAAATAAAAATGCATTTTATTGTACTTAAGGCAAAGAACTTTTAATACAAAAGATCCTTTAAGACTTTAAGACAAGAATGGACAAAGGATATGAATAATAAGCTAAAGAAAAAATGCCAAAGCCACATGAAGGAGGTTGAAAATCACTAACATGTTATAAAGCAAAAATAAAAATTACCTTTGCCAAAAACAATGGTTGGTTCCCCAACCCCTCACCCTCTCCCAATATTGAGTGTTAGAGAGAAAAATGGGTTAATCAATAAAATGAAGGTTAAAAAGAGTTAATACAATTAAAGTTCTTAAAAGAGTTCCTTATTGTATTGATAATACTTTGGGTATTCAGGGTGAAATAAAATATATTATTTTTTTTTTTTAAAAAAAGAGTGCCTGGCACATTTGTGTTTATCCAATGTATGTAACAGTTATGCTAGCATTATAGAAATGTTACCTAGCATAACTGTTAAAACTTTACCATAAAATGGAGGATTGGGAATAGAATATTTATGGAAATAAACAAAGGAATTATTTAAATTACAATTGAATTAAATAATGGAAGTAAAAATAAGCAGGTAAAACAATACTAACAGGAATAACCTTATCTGTAAAAGAAGCAAAAGGATTTCTTAGAAATGTAAAAATGTTAGTTTTTTAAAAAAATCAATGACCAGGTTAAACAGATGTTAAAGAAATATAGAAATAAATTTGATACATAAATATAAATGAATTAAACTCACCAATTAAGTGACTGGTTGTACAATTATATTTAAAAATCCAACTAAATACTATTTAGAAGAAACAAAAATAAAACATAAGGACATATAAAGGTTGAAAGTAAAAGTAAGTAAGAAAATATAGTTGGCAAATAGTAACTGAAAGAAAGCTTGTGGCATGTTAGTATTGAAATAGGTTTCATAACCAAACAAAAACCTCAAAATATTGTTAAGGAAGATGAAGTTAAGCCACAGGCTACAATACTTTTCATTTTATATGTATCTGATAAAAGAGACTTAAATATATAAAGCAATAGTTGATAGAATTACAGGAAGAAATTAACAAATCTACCATATATGGAAGATTTCAATATCCATTCACCCATTTTATTCAATAAATATTTTTGAGTGCCCTCATACTAGGAACTCTTCTACGCATTTATTATACAGTTGTGAATAAAACATAAAAATCCTCAAGATTTGGAAGCTCAGGTTATAATGGAAGGAGAGAGAAAAATATACAAATAAATACAATAAAATCCTGTGAAAATACACCCAGGACATCATGCATTCTGAGATTATAGAATGGGTGATTTACTCCCATCTACCACCCAACCCCACAAATGGAATGGAGGGAGGATAAAGTTCTTACCTTCTGAGGCTGGAGAATGGACAGGGTGGAGGGGGAGCCAGGCAGGATAGTAACACAAAACCCAGAAGAGAAGAGGAGTTTGAATCCTGCTTGCTCAGTAATCTCCCAACTCAATATTCTCAAACTGGGCCAACAAAACTGGCGCTAAATAACCAAGAATTTCCTGGAATCATTTATGTTTTCCTGACGTCCTGAGACCCTGAGTGGTTCCCATCACTATGTAAGCTGGAATGGACAATCACCACCAGATGGTGCCAAACTCTAGTATGGACCAGGATGGGTTCACCTAGCAAAGCAACTGCCCCATGACTGTGCAGGCTCTCCTACTCATTTTATTAATCTCCTACTGAAAGATAAGAAAAATAAATCAAAGACAAAAGGTTGGGAAGGAAGACAAAGGGCTTCATTATTTCACAAGTGATGACGTCTATAAGAAAAAGTCTAAAAGACAATTTACTAGAAATAATAAGTTTACCATAAGATCAATATAAAAAATTCAGTTGCATTTCTATAAAATTTTTTTTCACAATTTTTTTATTAGTTTCAGGTGCACAAAACAATGTAATAATTAGACATTTATCATTTATATCCCTCACACTGTTTCAACTCCCCCCGTCCACTACCCCTCTGACATCGCACACAGCCATTACTTCTCCACTGTCTCTATTCCTAATGCTGTACTCCGCTTACATACGCATATATATACATGGGTATATACATACACATATATATACACATATATATGTGTGTATACATACACATATACATACATATGTATATATATATATACACACATATATATACACACATATAAACTTGTAGTTGACATTCATTATAGTTCAGCTTCAGCTTCAGGTGTACAGTGCAGTGATCAGGCATCTACATCATCCCTGAGGTGGTCTCCCTAACGAGACAAGTGTCCATCGGATACCCTACAAAATCTTTACAACATTATTGATTACATTCCCCAAATTAACTTTTGTATCCCCGTGGCCATCTTGTGGTTACTGACTGTGCTTTCTAATCCCCTCACCTTCCCCCATATCCCCACCCCTCCTCCCATCTAGCAACCCTCAGTTTTCCTCTATGTCGCTGAAACTATTTCTGATTAGTTCATTCATTTATTCTTTTCTTTAGATTCCACGCTTTTCTATAAAATTTAATAAGTACTCAGTAAACATTTCTATAACAACTAAGCACATAGAAAACATAATTTAAAGAGATTTCATTTAAATATTAATAACTCAAAAGTAAGATATCTGAAATATTAAATCTAGTAAAAGATGTATAAAACTGGTTTAGAAAAATCTGTAAAACATTATTAAAAGATACTCAGAAGACCTAAGTAAATGGAGAATATGCTATATTCGTGGAAAGAAAGACTCAATTTAAAAAAATGAATTATCCTTAAATTGACCTACAGAACTAATGTAATTCCAATCAAAATATCAACAGAGGTTTTTGTGAAATATGAGAGTTGATTCTGATATTTTTGTGGAAAAGCAAGAATATCCAAGGAACTCCTCAACAAAAAAGAGGAAACTTGGCCAACCAGACGCTGAAACTAATGACGAAACCATAATTAAAATAGTGTTGTTTTGTCACAGGGAAGGTCAAATGACCAATTGAACAAGAGATCCCAGAAAGACCCCAAAACATATGGAAACTTGATATATGACAGAGGTGGTAAGGCTGATCAGTAAGGAAAGTTCATACTGATATTAAATAAATAGATGAGTTTCTACTGATAATTAATAAATTAATTAATTAAAAGGAAGAATGAAAAGTTCTCTCTTACATTAAAATCTCATGCAGAAGGAATGATGGAGGTAGGAAAATCACTATTTGGTAACCATCGTAGTAATAATTGAATCAGACAAAACTGTTAGTGGATGCCAAAACTATTGGGTTGAAATTTTATTAAGAACAAGATGCCTACATAGTCTCAAAGTATCTCTCCACAAATTACCTATCAATTAAAAAGGGAAAAATAGTACTGTTAGAGTGCATAAAACTGGAAAACATCACCTTAATCAACTAATCAAAGTTGACATTACCAAACATGGAGAAAACCGACATTATATGCTTTCTGAGTGTTGCATTGAAAAGGACACAACCTCACTTACATAGTATTTTTTGTCAAAAATTTATAACTTAAATCTAACTGAGAAGAAACATCCCATGAAGAAAATCATGAAGTCACATTGAGGAAAATTCTACAAAACAATTAGCCTGAAATGTTAAAAAATGTCAAGGTCAAGAAACACAAAAATAGACTGAGGAGCTGTTCTAGATTAAGGGAGACCGGAGAGACAACTAAATCTAATACGTGGTCCTGGATTTGATACTGTAGTGGGGTGGGGAGTGGGGCATGGAGGGAAGGAGTAGAATGGCTATAGAGGATATTTTATTAGGACAACTGGTGAAATTTGAAAATGGACTACAGATTAGATATAATAATGTAGTAGTGTTACATTTTCTGATTTTGATTGTTGAATATTCTTGTTTTTAGAAAATACACACTCACATATTTAGAGGAAAAGGGACATGATATCGGCAACTTATTTTCAAATGGTTTAGAAATAACGACACGCATAGGATAGGGAAAAAGAATGAGAAAACATGTGGCAAAATGGTAAAAATTGTTGAATCTGGTGAAGGATATACAGGTACTATTCTTTAAGCTTTTCTATGCTTTATTTTGAAATCGAAAGCTAAAAAAATAGCAAGGGAACGATAAAAAATAAAACCGAAAACAGTGGTTACCTCTGGGAGTGAGGGGAGGTCAAAGGGTGGGAGAAGGAGGAAAACATAATACTGATTATGTTCTAGTTCCTAAATTAGATCATGGAATTGTAGACATTCATTTTATTATTTAGCTTTAACAATCATATATACATTACATGTATATTTTTGTACATATAAAATATTATATTTTAAATGATAATAAATGGAAAAACAAAGAAAAGAGATAATAAGGCAGGAATCAAATGTTTCCAGTGAGCTATGTGTAAGTATGAGCTCTGTGCCCTTGAGGATGTTCCCTTTCGTCTTTGAGGTTCACTTTCCTCACCTATATAAAGGGAATGCAAGATCTACTGTTAGTTTTGTTGTCAAGTGCTTAGTAGTAAGGGCTCATTAAGTGGCAGCTGCTGTTGTTATTTTCTCTGAGAGGGCAGAGATTAGAGGAGTACATCCGCAGTGTGATAGAGGTTTAGAATATCTTTGTGGTCAATTGGTAGGGATGTTTTCTAAGGAGTGAAATTGAGCTAATGTTGGAAATCATCACATAGTTATAGATACAATGAGCTTTGTGTGTTTTTCCCAAGCTGCATTCCATAGTCTGGAAGTAAGACTTGGCAAAAAACAGCTAATTTATGTTGGAAGGTCTTAGAGGAAGGTCAGTGGAGCAGAACGGCTGCTGGGAGTGAGGCAGGTGTAACTGGCCAGAGCGCATCCTGCCTAGGCAGTAAACTCTCTTTTACCTAAAATTTTGAGGAAGGAGAGACCATTTAGGAGAAATGTAAGATACAAAGTGAGCTGATAATTTACTAGATTGACTAGAAACTATATGAAAGCACACCTAGCACTGTAATGATTTTTCAGCAGAGAATAAGGGAATCTGTTCTCACTCTTTTTGCATCAAATTAAAAACAGTTCTTACGTGATATACAAGTATATACATCTAGTTTAGACAAATGCCCTTATCGTTTACCTATTTTTTTGACCTACTTTTTATATACCAAAAAAACTTAAACAAATTACGAAACTGAAAAAGCAATAACAACACCAAAAAAACCCAAAAACCCACAAGTAAATATGTACTGAGCAGCCACTTCCTTCAAGGATAGTTCTGCTGTAAGGGCTGTAACAGGAGCTGTTAGAAGCCAAACAACAATTGATTAAAAATTTAATTTTTCAGTATTAATTGTTTTATTAGGATATACACACAGCTAATTTAAAACCATACTACATGAAACTAAACTCAAAAAGAAGGAACAGTAGAACAAATGAAATGATGCTTATACTTTATTAACAGTCAATTCGGTGAAGGAAATAAATAATATCATTTTTTTGGCATCTCAAACCCCAAATGTTTTTCAATATAGATAGTATACAAAGACAATCTTTTACGCTAAGACACTAGAAATATTACCACTATACTATGGGAAGTACTTTTGGTTATTTGCTTCAGTGTTTAATTTCTTAAATTTTAATTATTTACATTATATACCAACTATCATCACCGTATATTTATATCAATATGAAACATATTCATTAAGACAGTATTATCCATTCTTTCTTCGGATTTTAAAAGAAATTCACTATAAAATTCTTAGACTTATATGTGCTACAAGAATTGGTAGCACAACCATTGTGTTGTTTTTACTTTGACAGCTTTACATCAGCCACTGTGTTCTCCAGAAATGTAATTATATAGAGAAGTTATAATAAATACTAATGTAAATTTCCTGAGCAATGCAATGTGAAAGGAACTGAAGGATATGGACAGAGATGATACAGAGACATAGGACTGTTGTATTTAAACCAATATAACAAATTGATTATGAGGAGGCACTAGTGAAAGCAAAAGATTTTCAAGAGAATGATAAAAAAAATCACTTGTGATAAACTTAAAATCACATTTTCAAAGATAGCTCAAAGAATTATAATGCTACTTTTTTATTTATTTATTTTTAAACTTTTTTTTATCTTTTTAATTGGGAAACAGTGTGTTTTTCCAGGGCCCATCAGCTCCAAGTTGTTGTCCTTCAATGTAGTTGTGGAGGGCACAGCCTCAGCTCCAAGTCCAGTCGCCGTTTCCAATCTTAGTTGCAGGGGGTGCAGCCCACCATCCCATGCAGGAATTGAACCGGCAACCTTGTTGTTGAGAGCTCACGTTCTAACCAACTGAGCCATCTGGCTCACCCCTCTGGCAGCTCAGCGGCAGCTCATTGTCTTCAATCTAGTTGTGGAGGGTGAAGCTCACTGGCCCATGTGGGAATCCAATCAGCAACCCTGTTGTTCAGAGCTCCCGCTCTAACCAACTGAGCCATCCGGCCGCCCCTAATGGTACTCTTATTTTAATCCCCATTGTTTTAAGAAAAAGGAAGAGGGTGACTCAATTCATTACTTATATTTCTGCCAAAATTATCTTTGAAAAATAAATTCCACAATAAAAGATAAAGGAAGAAAATAATACACTACTATCACAGGATTTTAAATAGAAATAAGGATTTCTGATTCAATGTGGTGAATTTGTATAGATGTATCATTCCCATTCTCTTTTGAATGCCTATTAAAAGGACAATATATATTTGAAATATATAGGCCTAAAGGACAAAAAAGGGAAAAAAAACAGTAGAAAATACAACACGGAATAGGAAATATCAACACATTTTGAAGAATGAAAAGCTGATGACTTAGGAGAGTAGAGGAAACTGAACCTAAGTTTCTTTGGAACAAGGAAGGTTCTGCAAAGTCTCAAGAATTGGATTTTGCAGAAACGGAGTGTGAGGCCGAGGTCTGGAATTAAAAGAATCATTTGAAAGACCTCAAAGAGCCTGATGATGTCCCCTCCCAAATTCTCAGACTTGAGATTGATTCCTTGAGTCAAAAAGATCCAGGGCTTAAGGACAGCAGGTACAGAAAGCTCAAGAGGAGGTGCGGGGTTGAAAATAGGGAAATTAAGTGGCAGTCTATATATTTATCAGAGAAGCACACTCCAGCCCTTCACCAGCCCTCTTTCTCTCTCCAAGTCCCCAAACACAAGACTTGAGTGTCTTTCTGTGCAGAAACTGAATGACTTCTGAGAATACTCTGCAGATTCAAAGCCATTTTCAGGCATGCAAAGTCTCAAACAAGTAGGGAGAAAACCAATAAAGAAGAAAACACAATTCAGGAAACAAGGAATACAACAGAGAGAAATGAGGGGATTTCCCAGGATAAAAGCAAAAGAAAGTGACAGAACGACAAATCATAACATGGGTCTAGAAAGCAACCAGTCAAGACTGGAGCAGGAGAACAAAGGCTTCTGGAAATAAATTCAAAATGGAACTCAGAGTATCTGACGACTCTTTACTGCCTGGCTTTCAGTGCCTGCCTTTCTCTCCCCTGCCCTCAGACTATCTAACCTTATTTTCCATTACATTAAAACAGGCACCTTCTGTTCAAATTAGATGAATCTCTTAGAACCATGCATACCCTAGGCCATGGCTGTTTTGATCCTTTGGGTCAAGCTATTACCTGAATACCTGGGCCCATCTTCTCTATACCTGGGCAAGGCCTTCTTGTCCTTCAAAACCTGCTTGAGGATTGGCAAAGACATTTCTTATCATAATTCTGCTATTTTATCATCTTGGGAGCTTTATTTTTATTATTAAATCTTAAAATGCTACTTATAGAAGAAAAAATTGAATAAAAGACATCTTGTACGACCTTTTCAGGCAAAATGAAAATTTAAACATACCATGTTTCCCTGAAAACAAGACCGGGTCTTATATTAATATTTGTTCCAGAAGACTCACTAGGGCTTCTTTTCAGGGGATGTCTTATTTTTTCATATACAACAATCTACATTTATTCAAATACAGTCATGTCATCTTCTTCTGGAATATCATAACGTACTAACTGCGTCCATCTGGCTGACGATCTTAACTGGGGCTTATTTTCTGTGTAGGTCTTATTTTTGGGGAAACATGGTATGAACATTTGTTCAAATGCAAGAGACTATGCTAAATCTGTAGGGTTGGCACCATACCAGTAATTTTCACTAAGTGATGTGCCAGTGATTTTTTTTCGGCATATGGCAGTCTCTATTAAAGCATCTAGTCTCAACAACATAAACACACATATAAATTGACTATTTAAAGGGATAAATAGTCAATCAAAGCTAAATTAAGAAAAGCCAATAAATCTAAGGTTTTATTTCTATACTGACCTTTCCTGTTTATTATTTAAAGGTTACGATTTTTATTGTATTTATTATTGCACAAATAACATAATAATAATAACAGAAAACAAGAAAGGAAAAACAAATAATCTCTACTTCTGCCACCTAAATAAACTGCTTTCACTTTTTCATGTACTGTTTCATTTCTTATCCCTATACATACATAATATTACACACAAAACATTTTACTTTTTATTCTTGGCATTATGCTATAAACATTTTGATGTTGTAAAACCTCCTTCATACTTAACATTTTAGTATTTATACAATAATCCACCTATTTGTTAATATCTGTGTAATTCATCTGTTACAGTACCATAATTATTGTGGCTCTGTTATTAATCATTTATAATTCTTTCCAATTTTTTTAGTAGGCTGTGGGCAAATGGGCACTCTTATGCTATGACAATACTTATCGAATATAAAATGCACATACCCTCTGACCTAGCAAATCCATCTCTTGGTAGCTATCTTTAAGAGGTAATTACAGGCGTGTGTAAACATATATGTGCCATTTGCTGTGTTATCTAATAGTAAAAATTGGAGATGATCTAAATTACCAACAATAGGATAATAGCTAAATAATTTTTGTGTACCTACATATAACATATTATATGGTCATTAAAAATAATGAGTTAGATTTGTTTGGGTTGACTTGGAGTATATCTATGATAAACCGATGCATCACCAGTGGGCATGGAAAACCACGTTTTAGATCAATAGGTTGAGCTCATTGTTGTGGAAAAAATAGTACATGTGTGTATTTATAATAAATATATTATATACATAGATGTTTGCACATACATAAATAACAGATCTAGAAGGCTCTATGATAAATCCTGAATAGTGATTATCTTTAGGAAATAGGAATAGGTCAGGCAGTAAGAGAAGCTTTTACTTTTTTCCTTATATCCTTCAGTATTATTTGAATGACCACAAACTTGAATTACATTTGTTACTTTGGAAAAATAAAAAATAAAAATTATCTAAATAAACTTCATTAGGAAATTATTAATTTATCTTCATAGAAGGTGCACTCTGGCAGCTTTCTTAAATTGCACTGGAAGGAACAGGAGATTTGGCCAGGCGGGTCAGTCCTCTCTACCTAAGGGGAAATGGAAATGAGGAGAGCCCAATTTTCTCTGATGGTGAACTTATTCTGAATCACCAGTATGTTTACTAGGTAAATGAAAGTCAGCTTTGAATTTTGATGTGTTATCACTCCAAGTAACAGAAGGGCTTAACCAAATCAATAAAAAAATGTGACCTTGGAAAAGTTACTTAACCTCTGTTCCTCCATTTCTTTATTTCTAAAAAGTCTACGTATCATGGGGTTAAGTACATATTGTACAGCTAGTGTGAGGATTAAGTAGGTTTATGTAAAATGCTTAGAAGAGTGTTTTGCAGAAATGTTGTCATTTGTGATCATCATCATTACCACCATTTATGAAAATACAATATTCATAGACTATTTTTGGAAAAATATGTAAGAAAACTGGTTACAATGGTTTCTACTGAGCAAAGATGTGGCAAGGGCATCGGAAAACAAAGCTTACACTGGATGTTCTTTGGAGATTTTTGCATGTTTCTACTATTATCTATGCAAACATTTAAAAAGAGATATCATTTAAAAAAGTTTTAGGAGCATATTTTGAACTCCTACTTTATATTTTTTAAACAGGTAGTTTGAACTTCTGACTAGCCATTTTTCTTCTGCTGCTAAAATAAAATCTGCTTGTTAGTAGATAACCAAGTAATATCAAAATACTGCCCACTTTTTTTTTTTTATTCCTAGGGGCAGGAGAAAAAACACAGAGAGACTTCATTTATTTCCAGTCACTTCAGAATAATAATTATTTTATCTGACCTTATTGATTAAACGTTTTATAGTGAATTCAAAGTTCACAGAAATAGGAGAGCAAAGTTGACAGATTCTTCAAAGTAATGTGTAGCCTGACAATGTGATTTTGTACTTACGTTTGAGTACAAATAGGTCCCACCAGCACAAATGTCTGTACTAAAAATCACTCTAACAGTAGAGTCACTAAAATTGAATTTAATAAGTAATGGCAGCAATTTATTAGAACAGGTAATTCTGATAATGATAAGAATGCAATGATTTGAAAATATTTACAACTAAAATCCCACTCCAGTGAAATATGAGAAAGAGTCAACTAATAAAAGATAATAATGAGAAAACCTAGATTTTTGGTCCAGTATGTGAGGAGATAAGAAATCACCCCTTTGTCCTAACAACAAGTAAGAAGCTGAACAAACTGAGATATTACCAACTCTTCTTAGATTCTTCAGAGAAGTGAAGTCACAGGGCAAACCACTGCCCTACAAATCGGAGAGACAGACAGGCAGATACAGAGAATCACAACTTACCAGAGCAGAAACCTCCATGGGAACCAGTGCTGGGATGACATGATTGTCTATGTAAAAGATCAAAAAAAAAAAAAAAAAGCAATTATTGCAAGATAGTAGGACACAAGGTTAATATCCAAAAGTCAATTGCTCTCCTGTATACAGCAATGAACAAGTGGAATTTGAAATTAAAAACATATTTACCATTTATTAACCCAAAAATGAACCACATATATATCTAACAAAATATTTATATGATATATATGAGGAAAACCACAAAACTCTGATAAAAGATATCAAAGAATAACTATTCCATATTCCATATTCCATATTCATGCATAAGAAGACTCAATATTGTCAATAAAGTCAACTTGTCTTTGACGATGCTGCTAAGATAGTCTTTTCAACAAATGATACTGGAACAACTGGTCATCCACATGCAAAAGATTAATCTAGACACAGACCATATTCCCTTCACAAAAATTAACTTAAAAAAGATAATGAACCTAAATGTAAAATGCAGAATTATAAAACGCCTAGAAGATAACATAGAAGAAAACCTAATTGACCTTGAGTATGAAGATGACGTTTTTTAGATACAACACCAAAGGCACAATCCATGAAAGAAATAATTGATAAGCTGGACTTCACCAAAATTAAAAAGTTATACTCTGTGAAAAGCGATGTCAAGAGAATGAGAAGACAAGCCACAGACTGGGAGAAAATATTTGCAAAAGACACATCTAAGAAAGGATGATTATTCAAAAAAAAAAAAAAAAGGATGATTATCCAAAATGTACAAAGAAGTCTTTTTCTCCCTGTAGGATTATTTAGCATATTTACATGTGAAAAATGTTAGAAACCATTTGATACATCTATAACGCACATATACTATAAATTAAGCATCTATGTTTAGAATCTGAAATATGAGCTATTAGATAAGGCTGTAGTTGTAGATGGCACATCAGTTCCCAAACTGAAGGGTTCCCTTATTTATCTCAAAATTGGAGTGGGAAATGGTAGTTGTACAATATTGACCATCTCTCCTCAGGGAACACTACCAATGCTTAGACATGACATTTATCTTCACTATACACATGTCCTTTGCCAAATCCAATTAAAAAGTCATTCATTTGGAAGGTTTAGTTGATCAATCTAATTTGCAGCTGAGGCACCTGCAGTCAAAATTTGGAGTATATTAATATTTTCAAGCATAATTGGATTCCATATGTAAAAAGGTAACTACTATGAACTAAACTTTAGTAAAACAACCAATAGTAATCACATAATCAAGATGAAACTGCTAACCTATGTTAAAATTATGTTTACATAAAAAGCATAGAAAAAATTATTCTTTAATTTTTATGATCAAAATAAGCCAACCAAACTGTTTAATTTCCTCCCTTCTCTTCAATTAAAGAACTTCTCTAGTGTGTAGTGCAGTTTAGAGGGTGGGACTACACGTTCTGGAGTCAGACTTTCTGCATTTGAGTCGCACTTCCCACCACTTACTAGCTCTGCACCCCTCGCCACATCATTTGACTTTCTCCAGCCCTCAGTTACACCTTCTGTAGAGGAGGGGAAGCAATGCTACTAGTTTCATAGGGTTGTTGTGAGGACAAATTTGAAAATGCAAGTAAAACGTTAGAACAACATCGACACATAGAGAACATTTGCTAGTTATTATTATTATTATTGCTGTTATTATTTAATACCATTGTAATTTCCCATTTAGTTTCCCAATTTTTCATCTAAGTCTTCCAACTTGGAAGTTAAAATTGCCGTAAAGTGGGAATTAAGTCTGTGTTGCACATGTCCCACAGCTAGAACAACACTCACAGTGCATAGCATGAACTCTCTCTAGGCAGGGAAGGAAAGGAAAGAGAAGTGAAGGAGGGTGGAACAGGGAGGAAGGGAAAGGAGAGAAGATTAAGGAAAAAGAGAAGGGAGAAGAGGGGAGGAGCTGAGGAAAGAAATGGACTAAAACTGAAAATTTATGGTCAGGAATAAAAAACCAATAATAACATGCTGTGATTTCATGTTGGGAAGTAGAACTGTCCTATTAACTTCACGGGTAATGTGATTGTTCTTCTTCTAAATCTACTCATTTAATACTCTTGATAAATATGTATAATCACAACACTTTGAATACATTACAGACATGCTTTCTGGTTAATTTTCAAACATTTTAAAGCTTTTAGTTTATTTAGTTCATATACAAACATTGAAAAGTATGAGGACTGTTGGTGGGAATGCAGATTGGTGCAGCCACTATGGAAGGCAGTGTGGAGGTTCCTCAAAAAATTATGAATAGAAATACCATATGACTTAGCAATCCCTCTCCTGGGTATCTACCCAAAAAATCTGAAAACATCTACACATAAAGACACGTGTGCTCCAATGTTCATTGCAGCTTTGTTTACGGTGGCCAAGACATGGAAACAACCAAAATGTCCTTCGATAGATGAATGGATAAAGAAGTTGTGGTATATATATACAATGGAATATTATTCGGCGGTAAGAAAAGATGATACAGGAACATTTGTGACAACATGGATGGATCTTGAGAGTATAATGCTAAGTGAAATAAGTCAGACAGAAAAAGCAGAGAACCATATGATTTCACTGATATGTGGTATATAAACCAAAAACAGCAAAAGAACAAGACAAACAAATGAGAAACAAGAACTCATAGACACAGACAATAGTTTAGTGGTTACCAGAGGGTAAGGGGGGTGGGGGGTGGGAGATGAGGGTAAGGGGGATCAAATATATGGTGATGGAAGGAGAACTGACTCTGGGTGGTGAACACACAATGGGATTTATAGATGATGTAATACAGAATTGTACACCTGAAATCTATGTAATTTTACTAACAATTGTCACCCCAATAAATTAAAAAAAAAAGTATGAGGGAAAACACAGAATGAAGCATAAATTCATGTACATAGGCTAATTAATTTTAGTTTTTAGACTTGCTCACCTCACAGCATTTCCATGGGTTGGTATTGACCAAACAATTAGGTAGATTAGTTTCTGGATTTAAAAGCTTTATAATCTTAACAAGAAATAATGATTGTTATTTTATTTAAGATTTTTAAAAATTTTGAAATATATTATTTACTGGATAGTGAAATTATAATTATACATAGAAGTAAAAAAGAATGAGAATAATATAATAAAATGTAAAAATAAATTCAAAACTGGTAATTATTTTGCTATTTAACTAAATCCATTTAGAATAAATTTGGGTGGTCTAAATGATCTAGCTTGGCTGACTTGATTTTCCCTTAATAAAATAGTCAATTTTTCTCTTTATTTTGTATCTGATAAACTTTATTACAAAGGTATTTGTTTATAATTTGAAGTGACCTATATTTATATTTCATGATTTTCCAATAATGCTAATTCCTATAGAACAAATATTTTCTAAAAATATTTTTCAAATATTTTCTCAAATTTTTGTGGTCTACTGATAGAATATTTTTATTCACTAAATTAACATTTTCTTGTTTGTATTCTTGTGTGGGATAGATCTTTTTAAAACTACTCTAATTATCCATCTATTCATCTTACAAGTGGGATCATAATTTTTGTGACTGTTTCATTTACTATGGAAAGAATACAGTGTTTTACTACAAAAAGGACACCAAAAAGCCCTTTAATTCTGGTACTTCTTACCCATAAGTCATAAAAACAGGCTAGGATTACAGAAGAAAAAAGATTAGAAGGCAGTGTTTATAATCTTAGGCAAAACTATACCCTAAACTAGTTACAAAAGTATGTCTTTTTAAAAATATCACACTCAGAACTATGATTTTAAGCCCCGTATTTATCCTTGCTTTGCCTTTGAAGGCAAAAACTCCTTGAACTTTAAATAGCTTTTAAAATTTGACTCTACTCTCTCATTGAATTTTTCAATTCCCAAAGCCACTATTTGTTGAATTACAAATAGCATTTGTAAGAAAGGTCCCTCACTAACTACAGATACATGCCAACTACCATTTCTAGAGCCAGTTTCCATGCTAGTGACCAAAGAGTAAGATCATAATAAACCCAGTCGGTAGAACAAAGGCTAAGAGAGCAAAACTCCATTACCTTCAAGTTCTTTGTCTTTCTTACGCTTAATTTGAAAGCATACTAAATAAAAATGGAAAGGAGGAGAAGGTAGAGAAACTTCTTTTTCAGGGGGGAAGAGCTTTAAAAGATTGGGCAAATGCCAACATTAAATCTCATAGGAAGCCTAGGTTATTAGATATTAATGTAATGACTGCAAAATGAAAAAAATGTAATCAGGTAAAAGTTAAAAGAAACTTCCAAAAATTTTGACCTGCATAAGTGGTTCTCAGCCCCAGTACACATTAGAATTTACTGGAAAACTTTTAAATAGTATGAAATGCTTGGACGCCACCCTTCTGAGATTCTGTTGTAATTGTCTCACCATGGAGCCTGACTGAGCACTGGCATTTTCTTAAATCACTGAGGTTTGAATGTGCAGGAGGGCTGATAACACAGATCCACATCTTTCCAAATAAACACTTGGGTTGATTATTAACCAAAGGAACTGGTTGCTTTCACACCAATAAACCCTCACTAAGGGCCTGCTTAGTGCCAAGCACTGTGTTAGGATCTGAAGATACAACAATATTTGAAAATTAAAGGCTTCATAACATATCTGTAGTTCATATTCCTAAAGAAGTAGTAATTTTTAAAAATCTTCCATCTTTTTTTTCTGTAAAAGATAAATATACCTCTTTTTTTTATATTTCTGATGAAATAAACTCTTTCAAAACACCAAGATTGATTTGAAAAAAAAACCATAATTTGGAAAATAAGATCATAATAGGCAATAACAATTTAAATATTCACTAATAAAAAAAATGAGGATTAACGGCTCTAGTATTCAGGTGAATACCAGAATCATGAGTTCAAAGTAGATAGCCAAAAACCTCCTTTCAGATTTATACACATCAATTTTTAATGAAAAATCCTGAGCATGGCAACGTCCATCACTTAACGATAAATAAGCCAAGAGAACTTTCTCAACAAGGGAGACGGAAAGCACAAAGGCTGAAAGGTAAGAAAACGCAAAGAAATCAGTTCAGGCTAGAGCTTTGTGAGAGAGAGAGGAGGGTGCTTCCTGCCGTCAGAAAAGCTGAAGTGGTGAGATGATTTTGAACAGTAGATAAAATTAAGGAAAATTCTCCAGCTTCCTCAGCCAGAAATGTAATATGGCTTTATTTCTCTTGATACATGAGTTCTAAGGAATCATTGCAATCCCTATTCAACTGTGAAAATAAAACATACTCCAAAGTTAAGTGAAATTATCTGCAGATTATTAATAAATGAATTAAAAACCTTAATTTGTTCCATAAAGGGAACTTTCACCAAAAGTGAGGGCTTGATCTTAAAAAAGCATAAACACAACATCTTGGGCTTTATTTGAATATCCAAATCATAAATATTAATGCTAGTGTTATGACCAACAGTAACATATATTGGTCTGATTTCGAAGTTAGAGCTAATAATTATGTTTCATAAGGAAAATCTGGAGAGCACATATCACCGTTATAAGACATTAATTAAAAATACATAAAGTTTTCCTCAGATTTAAAATGAATCTCTATTCAAAGGCCACCTGTAAAAAAAACAACAACTATTTTTGAGAAATCTGTAGTGTTATTTTTTATTCTCCTCATACTTGATTTCCTGAGAACTGCAACGCTTTTTCAATTATGAGTTACCTGAAGGAGTTCTCATCATCTAGTATCTTGGGAATAGCCTACTACTTGTATATATAAGTTGTTTACTACCATAACCACTGCTAGGAATAGTAAAGATTATGGTAATGATACAGTTCGTTGGGCTCTTTTACATACTAGGTCCTTAATGGATACTAAGCATTTTATATATTAGCTCACTTAATCCTCACAATTATTTATTCGTATTTTAAGAATCAGAAGACTGCAGGTAAGCAAGATTTTTAAATTTACCAGAGGTCACAGAATTACGAAGTAGCAGAACTAAAACCAAAGTTCTTTAGTTTCCTTCTTTTAATTTGGAAATATAACACATTCCAACAATATATTCTCACTGCAGGAAAATTCTACATTACAGAAAAGTTGAAAAGAATAAAAAGGCTTAGCCGTGAGAGATAACTGTTGAAGCATTTTCAGTGTGCTTCCTTCCTATCTTTTTGTTATGCCTTTTATACCAACAAGTGCCTGTGATCTGAAGTGCCAAGTTCTGCAATCCCTCTATGCTTCCTTCTATGTGTATTCAAAACCTCCCCTTTTAGAGATTCCTGGGTCATTCTCTGCCCCCATACCTGTGCTGTAATTAGAAGTAAACAGAAATGCACAAGGAGCTATGCCTCCTTTCCTACCTCTCCATGGTTATCATTTCCTAAGCCCTTATCAAAAAACTGGCAAACAGAAAGGAGTAAAACCCAAATGAGCATACAAACCAATGATTTCTTCAAGAACACACCAAAGTAACATAATCGATCAATGGGGAACAATGTCTCAGGTCTCCAAGTGTAGGGATAGAAGTTGTCATCAACCCAACCCAGAGAAAAGACAAAAACTATGTCATTTCACTTATACGTGGAATTTTAAATAAATCAAAATAAACGAACAAACAAAATGAAAACAGACTCATAGAAACGAAGAACAAACTGATGGTTGCCAGCGGGAAGTGGGGTGGAAGGATAGGTGAAAAAGAGTGAAGGGGAATATAGTGAAGAATAGTATGATAATAACTTTGATGGTGACAGATAGTTACGAAACTTACTGTGGCAAGCACATCGTAAGATACATAAATGTCAAATCACTATGTTGTGCACCTGAAACTAGTATAATATCGTATGCCAACTATACTTTAATAAAAAGAAAGTTGTCATCAACCCACGTCTCTGGAGAATGGATAGCGTGCAAGATGGGATTGTTAAAATTCAACAGGAATCTAATGAAGTATGCTTTAATCTCTAATACACACACACACACACACACACACACACACACACACACAGCTTATAACTGACTCCCTAGTGACTTCTTGAGTCAACATTTCTCAAATACAAATTTCAGAAAGTGTATATTGCTGTGACTTCTTTGAAGGGCATTTTGGAAATAGCTATAGGAATGTAAAATACACTTACTCTTTAATCAGCACTTTCATTTCTAGAATTTTTTTCTCAGACCCACTCAAATAAGTACACAAAAATATATACAAGAATATTAGTAGGTCATTGCTTATAATTGAGAAAAATTAGAAACCATTTAGATGTCCATCAATGAGGGTTTATTGTAGGTGCTGGAGGCACAGAAGGGGTGCCCGCCCCTCATGGAGTTTCATTCCCCTGGACGTCTGACTTAACCAGCAGTAGCTGTCTTAGTCTAAAGCACACACTGTGGATTTGCATTCTGGAACTGCTTCATTGCTGCCTCAGAGAGTATCACTGAGAGATCATAAAATTAGCTTGTTTTTTGGTTTTTTTTAATGTGGCAGAGTGGAACAACTAAATGGAGGCCCAGCTAAATTGTGTCATTACTTGTGTTTAAATGTTCCAAGAGTAACATAAAATTAATCCACCTTAAAAATTTTTTCTACTGGAACTCTTAAAATACGCTTTTCTCTCCCCAAAGTGGCAAGGAATTCATATTGTCTGTCTGCCTTCTAGATTCTCTTACAGTGACATGGGCAGCTTGGGTACCCAAATCAGATTTAAAAACACCAGAGGCACCACAGGGGTTCTTCCAGAATTTCCATGGCATTTAGAAATTGTGGAAACAAGTGGGAAAGAGTAAAATTCCTTCATAGTCCTTCTCTCCAAGGAGAGAAGTTCAGGGATAAAGATTATAATGGGTTATACCTTAAACATCAAACATTTCAGAATGTGAGTAAAACATATTTTTAGGAAAGGAACAGAGCAACAACTATCGTAAATCTTTCAATGGGAATGACAGCCAGCCATTGTGTGTGTTTCTAGAAATTGTCTACCCTTTTTCACTAGTGAAATTACTTAGGGAAAGATGGGAAAGATCAGGTCAAAATTAATGTCTAGACTATATATTTAAATAAGTATAATTTTATTACTTCCATATAGAAATATATGTAACTACTGTAAGAATCATGCCAAAATTGTTAACAAAGGACATAGACTATCTTTTTTAGATTAAGACCTTAACTATATGCAAATTGGACTCCTAGGGTTTGAAAACAATTTGTCTTAAACAGTCCCTCCAATCTCACACCCACTATACATTTCTACATCAATCAGTTTTGATAGGGCAGAGGGAAGTTTCAGCATTACCAAATCCACTGTGTTCTCATAAATTCAGAATTAGTGATAATGTAGAATTTTACTGTTGGAAGACATCTTAAAGCTTATCTGGTTGAACTATCCAACACTCTATAGCATCCCTACCAGTCAGTAAGCATATATTTGTTGATCACATAGTATGTGCCCAGCCCATAGTAGGTGCTTTCTAGCCTATTCTGAAGAAAATCTCCACAAGAGGAAACTCCTCCCCTCTCGAAGCAGTGCATTCCTCCTTGGGCAACAGCTCTAACAATTAACCCTGAACTGACAACAATGTATCCTCTGAAACTGTTACTGTGCTTGCCATTGACCTCCCTATTGCAAAAATCAATGTCCTGGTTTTAGTTTCATACTACTTGAACTGCCTGGAGCATTTGAAACGAATGACAGCACTTTTTTTTTGAACTTCTTGTCTAATTTCATTTCTTCCCCCTAAATCAGATTAGGTCCCCTAGTTAGAAGCTACTATAGCACCCTATACTTTTCCTATGGATACACCCTGAGAGTTTGTGAAGAAATGCTTAAGAGCGTGGACCTGGGTGGTAGACTGCCTGGATTCAAATCCTGCTCAAACGCATACTACCTGTGTGACCTTGGGCAAGTTTTCTTTATACTCAGTTTCTATAAAACAAGTATAAAAATAGTTGTCTCTATAAAACAAGGATAATAATGGTACCTATCTCACAGGTTGTTATGAGTATTAAATAAGAATATTGACAAAGTGCCTAGAACAATGTAACTGGCAAATACTAGTAAGCACTATGTGTTTGTAAGTTAAATAGATGATTTGATTAAAATCGGTGGTCTCTACTAGATTGTAAATTCCATGAGGATAACATGAAATCATGTCTATTCTGCTCACCATTTTTATGTACACTGCCTAGTCTTTCACATCAAAGTGTTTGTTGAATGAGTGAAGGAATAAACGTTCAAGTGAAGGAAAAATCAAAGTAAGTGAGATAGGTTTATTGTCTCATATGAAAAGAGCGCATCCACAACTCAACCCACTTGGGACTCCCAGAAGTAAAGTAGGTCTGAAAGTAGGTCAAACTGTTCAATAATGTGCAAACCCAAGAAGAGTACTGTATAAACCATTGATACCAGTTTGCTCATTAAAGCAGGGCTGAGGCAAACCCCATTTGAAGTCTCTGCCAAGGTCCAGATAGTCTTAACAGTGCTAATCGTTCTAGACAGAAACTCCCTGGAACACGTGGACCAATATCTTTAGACTTTTATTATTTTATTGCTTGGTGCAACCTGCAAAAGTTGTACAGAAATAATATTGAAAACAGGGAAAAAAGAAATGGGAGTGAAAACTCCTGAAATAGGACAATGAAAGAAACTTGTTACTGAGTTTTTTATTCTTATCTCCTCAATTACTAGAACTCCTGAAATATAACAATGGACTAACTTTCCTCCTTCTAATAGATTCTAGCAATCTATGAAATGACCTCCAGAGAATCGGATGATGTAGAAGTATGGGGTGTGGAAAATCTACAAGCCAAAGTCCAAGCATAGAGCTTTGCAGGAGCCATAATCTCAGGCATTGAAATTAACCAGTAGACTAGAAATAACATTCTTGGGCTTTATCTAAAGTTGAAAAATCTTAAATCCTTTAAGTCTTGTAAAATTAATTAATTGAAGTTAATTCTCACAGTTAGCAGATAGAGTTCATGTTTTTATGCTTCAGGAGGTAAACTTAACACACACAAAAAGCATTTATTAAGGTGGCCTACCCTTTCAGCAAATAAAATGTGTTAAGTACCTGAAAATAACCATGGTTCATTTCACAAAGGTTTATTATTGCCTAACTGCAAGAATTTATGACATTTTAGACAGTGAGTTTGCTCCTCTGCCAAAGGATCCAAAGAAACAATTTCAAGTAAATACCCTGTCCTTTAGTTTTCTCTGAGTCCCATGAAGAATGTTCAAATAAAGGCAACTGGTGGGAGCAGGATATCTTAACAGCTGAGAACTGCTCATTTTCCTTATATTCTACTATGGAATAATCTGGATTTTTAAAAATGGGACTCAGTAGGCAATGAAGATCAGTAATAGTAATGAAATACTCATGTCACACTGAGTCTATAGTAGTTTTGTTTACGTAACATTTTATGGTTAAACTGTCTAGCCCAGCTGGCTGCATCGATTCTCCATGTTCTAAGACTAGTTCAAGGATAAGAATGGTCTGGTCATGCTCCCTAGAAGGCCAATGTCACAGTCCTGTGACAAATAGAAATTGAGAAATACTTGTTCAACCCTCAGTGGTGTGGATCCACCCCCATCTGCCAACAGCTTTAAAATCATTTTTCTTTGTGGCCATATTCTTCTAGTGGTCAAATAGGTTATTATTATTTTCCAACTTAAGATTACACAAATGAGACAGAGGAAGTTATTTTCTATGAAGTGAGGTACATGATAGGATAACTATTCATTCAGATTTACTGCCTTAGGACTGGAGGCTGTTGGTCATCTATTGAGTGGTGTGTGGAGTTCACATATACTGTGCGTTTCTAGCCCATTTTTGTTCTCATTCTCAATCTTCTGAGACAATTAGTCCATTGCCTCTTCAACCCAGATTCATTCTGTAGCAATCGTATTTGTGATCTGTAGTATTTACATAAAGCCAAGAACTTTTTATCTTCTGACCTAATACCTTTTTAATACTTCTTAATACCTTTAATACTTAGTACCTTTAATACTTTTTAATACTTCTGACCTCTGTAAATAAGAGATCATATAATCCATCTGGTAGTCTATAAACAATGCGTTTAGCCAACAACTTTCTTTGTTTAATATTTGATGGTTAAACTCATAAAAACATAACTTGAAATGATAGCCGTTTCCTCTACTAATCCATAAAGTTTTCCCTGGTTCATTGGGGTTGTAGGTTTTGACACATAACTGTACATATGCTTCCCACAAAATTTGAAAGAAAAAGAAATCACTTAGCAGGTGAAATGCAAAACATGTTGAATCACACACATACAACAACAACAACAATAAAAACAACTTATAAGGTACTTTCTCCTTGGAATTATATATATCAGGATTTTAATCAAAAACAAAAATCCTAGGCCAGGCTTTGCAAATGTGGGCAGCACTACAGGCCTTCTTTGGAATGATAAAGATTTTGCAGCTTGGTATTTTTTGGTGACTCCTTCCTAAGAAACATACACAAAAACAATTTTTCAAGTTTAAGAAAAGAGTCCAGTGAGTGAGCTATTTAAACTCCCCTCTGATTTCTTGCGCAGAGGTTGTAGGAAGAAACAGCTTGTAAGGAGAGGTTCCGTTACGCAGGATGTTGGGTGAACTGCCAGGTCCTTTTTTCAGCAGGGACCCTCTCTGTTCACTGGCTCTGCCTGCCGCGGATATTTGCACATGGCATTTAAGGTTTGGGGCGGGCCAATCAACATGAAGTATTTTTCTTCATGACTACATACCTCTCTTACAACCTTGATAAAGCACTATCACCATTATTGATAACCTGCAAAGTGTGTTATGAAATGTGACCCTGTTTCTCTGGCATTGCACCCAAGGTCACACTCCAATCCTTGCCCACTTTAAAGAACCACTACGGAAAAGCACTACCATTCAGGTCAGCAGCTGGGGTACATGCTCATCCATCTGCCCACTACAGGTCACTGACCAACGCACTCTGTCCTTAGCATCCAATTACACATGCTCAACATGGCCTATGAATGGCGTGATCCCTGCCCACCTCCAGCTTCAGCTCAGACCATCTCTGCCTCGGGCACCACATGACAACCACATGATTTTCCTTCAGTTCCTCAAAAGGGGCAAGCATCCTCACAAGACCTCTGCTGTTCTTTCAGCCCAGGACACTTCCCATCTCCCCAGCACTCATCCCTCACCCACAAAGGAACATTTACAGACACACCATTCTCTCTCTCTCTCTCTTTCCTCCTCCTCTTCCTCCTCTTCCTTCTTCTTCTTCTTCTTCTTCTTCTTCTTCTTCTTCTTCTTCTTCTTCTTCTTCTTCTTCTTCTTCTCCTTCTCCTTTCTCCTTTCTCCTTTCTCCTTTCTCTCTCTCTCTCTCTCTCCTTTCCTAACTCAAATTCCAGCCTTCAATGCTCAGCTTAATGTCATTTACTCAAAATTTAGCTTTCCCCAAACCCTAAAGCTAAATTAGGCTCTCCTATAACAGTGCCTTAAACTATCCTGTAATTCTCTTTTACAAGACATATCCCTATTTGAAAAAAATGTATTTATTTTTGTGATTTGGTTTTAAAAGTTGTTTTTCCTTCACTAGGCAAATAGCAAACTCCATCAAGGTAGTCTGGGTCTCTCCCTTACCATAGTAGTTCTGACAACTAACATGTAGCAAACACTCAATAAATAAATATTGGATGAAAGAATGAACTTCACTTCCATATTGCATGCCAGGAGAGGAAATGGGCAACCATTTTCCAGAATCTAGGTCCTTGCCCTAGGATGAAGCTCTTGAAAAGGGCCAGGACGTGCCTTTTAACTGTCACAGAGCCAGTTTGTGCCCAGAGGTTGCTCACCAGCCCTGGTCACTCACCCATCCTGCAGAAGAACAAAGAGCTCATCCCCTGCCTGGTTCTGGCAGGAGAGGGCTGGGTACAGGGGGCCACAAACCCCTGTGCATAATAGTCAGAAGCTATTTGCACACTTCCCTCTGTTCTCCACACAGATTGTACACGTTCCCCACTTTCTTCTGGACAGCTTCCTCCACTCGTACAGTTAGAAGGCATTAAAGCACGCCCGATAATTGTTTTTATGTCTTCACATGGTGTTAGGTGCAGCTAAGGAATGTCATCTTTTGCAATGCCTCATATCAAATTGTCATGTGTTGTTAAGCCTAAACACCAATGAGACCAAATCATAGAAACGCCAAGTCCAACCCTTTCTCCACAGAGTTCCCTGTCTGGGAGAACTTAACATGCACGCCACTACTTTGTTAACGGACAGCTGTTGCCTCCAGAACTCCTCATACAGCTGTGGGACAAGCCATTGCTGAAGCACATTCAAACCAGCGGTGGCCCTGGCCCTGATTTGAACACATGCAGCCTAACCTCATACTCTTCTGAAATTCCCGTCCATATCGTGACATAAGGAGAAAGCTGTTCAGTTATAAAGGACACAGTCTCACGAGAGGAGCTTGGTGGCCTCTGTGGGCAGTCGTCTGGGGGATGAGCACAGTGCTGGAGCTACTTGTAATAATAGTCCCTAGGCAGGCACCGGGTCATGTGTACCCTCCCCACGGCTGGCATCTGGTAACTGTGTCTGTGGCCACACTACAGACACCCCTTAGCATCTTCCAAGGCCCTGAACATGACTAGGAGCAGTTACAAATAAATTATTGTTAGAAATTCTTGCTCTAAGCCAGCTGACTTCACAGTTCTTGGGCCATTTGTTTTAAGTGTGGTTCCCTTGCAGTTCCTAATAGGTCTTGGCCATACATAATTGATGGCTTCTATTTTAAAGGTTCTATCAGAAATCAATAAGAATATAAACACACCCACTGTTATAAATGTCCTCACAGTAAGTGCCATGCTATTCTTTTCAGAGAGGTAACGAGAACAATTGATGTATGTCAGTGGTTTCGCTCACATTGAGCCACCGCTGGATGAAATATTAGCTCGTGTTAAGGAAGAACACTCTATCCTGAGACTTTTAACTCAGGGTGAATCATTTAAAGCATAGTTGGAACTCAGTAGCACTGTAGCACAGGTGAGGTTTCAATGTGTTAAAGAATGTATGCTTTATAGATTATATTGGGATAGTTTTCCAACCAGCAAATCTAATTAAATTATGACCATGTAAGTCACTTTTTGGTATTTATTGAAGCCTTTGACTACAATGTATGTATTTGGTACATACATTGTACATACATTTACAATGTGATAATTGCTTAATTAATGTATGACCAATAACTTAATTAAGCCATTCAATAAACATCTATTAATGCCGACTGTGTGCCCGTCACCATGCCAGGTATTGGTGTTTCCACAGTGAGGAACTCTCTACCCCTGCCTGCAAGGGGTGTTCAGTGTACTCTATGTCCATGTTTAAATTCCTCCCTAAACTCTGAAGGATTGTCAGTAGGTCGTGTTCATCTCTATATTCTCAGTGTCCTACTGAGTGCCTGGCACACAGTTGGTGCACAATAAATGCTTGTTGAATAAGTGAATGAATGAAGAAACAGAAGCCACCAAACAAATATTAATATTTAAAGATCTAGACTGCCCAGGGACCAACCAACAAACCAAGAAGCAGTATCCATTTTTCTCTCTCTTCTCTGAGTTCTGAAAACAGGAGAGACATACTCTTTCCCTCCATTCCTACCATTTGGCTCCTATGCAGCCCCCAGTAACTATTTTCCCCTGAACACAATATTTCCCCTTCTCTTTCATTTGTTCTACATGAAAAAATTGTCTAGAGTAATGTAAAGACCAGGGTGTTTGGCTTAATCAGCAGCTAATTAGCTGGGGCCCCCTCCCCTTCCATT
Source organism: Rhinolophus ferrumequinum (assembly GCF_004115265.2). Lineage (NCBI taxonomy): Eukaryota > Metazoa > Chordata > Mammalia > Chiroptera > Rhinolophidae > Rhinolophus > Rhinolophus ferrumequinum. The sequence goes on from NC_046288.1 coordinate 57,388,157, forward strand.
TCCCAAAGCAAGTCACATGTCAGTTACCATTAGATTTTAATTTGAGATTCTCTAATATATGCATTTCCTTCTGTGAATTTATTAGAACAAGCCTGTGCTCAGGAGCTCCAGAAATCAGATAGGGAGTAGGAGGTAACACAAAGAACAGTGAACTCCTCCTGTTCTAAAATCCTCTATGCAGTAAATGAACTCCAGGTTTGAATGGGGCACCAGATTAGCATGCAGTTTTCCACTGACAATGGCTGAGTTGCCTTATCCCACCAGGTCTGGAAGAGGCCTTGTAAGTGACCGTTCAGCAGGTTCTCTGACGACTCCAAGGCACGCGGCACCGAGCACCATTCCCTGGACATTTGCACAAAGAGACCCAGGAAGAAACTGGATTTTCTCAATTTAAACTGTGGGGCAAGTTCTAAGTAATGAAAAGGAATGGTCAACATAGTGCCACTTCTCTGAATGCGGATCACTAAGCCTAGACTTTTCTTTTCTGGGTGTGAAGCAATCACAGTTCACAAATCGTATTACTTTCAAGACTGTAATGACTCTGTGTGCCTCATAAAAATCTTGATAGGGTTCTGTGGTAAAAAATAATTTATTCATTTAACGATAAACTGACCTACAACATGATAGGCAGCAAATTAGGGGCTAAAGGTGAGTGTGAACCAGTTCCTGTCCTGGGGCAGGGGGTCACAGTCAAGAGAGGGAATAATTCCAAATGTGTTAAGTGCTCTGAAAGAAATTACACAGACGGTTCTCAGGGCAGAGAGATAAGAGCAACTTCCTCTGTTTCATAGGAAGGAGGGTGTGGTGGCTCAGTGCTTATAAGTGCAAACTCTCAAGACAGATTGGCCCCCCCACACACACATACACACAGACCAGCATCAGGCCTCACGGGGTGTGGGGATTACCTGAGCCAATGCTTGTCGAGCACTTGGTAGACACTTCGCATTTGTTAGCTCCTCGCCCCAGACGAAGATGCCTGCCTGGTCCTCTACCCATTGCTATTTGAAACACTATCTGCGTCCCGTACGTAACTTCATTTGTTCCTTCGTTATTGAACAGTCATTCCACCCTCCAAATCTTTATTAAAACTCTAAATACATGTTGTTGTGCCTTAGCTGCTGACAGCCGTTTCCAAAATTAACAAGAATTATGCCCCTCCCCCAAAAAAATCAGGCTTGAAAGAACCTAGTTCCCAAGGGCATGGCCAACGGGAAGTGGCCCCAAGTGCAACACTAAGGAGTACTCAAGACTCCCGGTGTCTAGGTAACCATTTTATTCAGTACATGTGTACACCCTTCAGCCCCAGGAGAGGTGGAAGCACTCCGGCTGGCAAAAGGCAGGACCACAGCAGTTCCAAAGACCTCTCTAATCTCAAAGCCATCCCTGGGCTACATTTTGGGAGTGGGAGTGGGGCTGTTTCCCTACTTCCCCGTTTTCCACAGGAGAGGAGGACATTTCTAGATCCCAGCCCTAAGAGGAGAGAAATGGCTGGGAGCTCTTCTGGACTGTCTTGACCCCCAGCCCCACCCCGCACCAAGCAAGGAGGAATAATGTCTCCAATTGGCGATGTGAGGAAGAAGAATCAGAACTTATTTTCAGTTCCTTTTCCTCTATTTTAGAAGGCGTGGTCTCAGGATATTATGGATTGAATTGTGTCACCCAGAAGAGATATATTGAAGAGCTAACTTTCAGTATCTCAGCATGTCGCCTTATTTGGAAATAGGGTCTTTACAGAGGTTATCAAGTTAAAATGAGGTCACTAGTGTGGTCCCTAATGCAATGCGACTGGTGTCTTCATAGAAAGGGGAAATTTAGACACAGAGACTGACACGCATAGAAGGAAGGCCATGTGAAGAGACAGGGGAGAAGGCCATGTGACCGTGAGGGCAGAGACAGGAATTTTGTTGCCACAAGACAAAGAACATCTGGGGCTACCAGAAACTGGAAGAAGCAAGGAGGGACACTTCCCCTACGCGTTTCAGAAGGAGCACGGCCCTGCCAATACCGTGATCTCAAACTTGTAGCCTCCAGACCTGTGAGATAGTAAATGTCCGTTCTATGTCACCTCGTTTGTGGAACAGTAAGTCCTCACTTACAGTATAATGAAACCAATTTTACCACAGGCAAATTGATGTACAAACAAGAATTAAGTTCCTAAGACATCTCATCAACGTTATAAGGAAACACCATTGAACGAAGCAACATTATTTGAGGACCTGCTGTACTTTGTTACAGCAGCCCTAGCAAACTAATACACAAGACAAAGGCTTTCTCTGTTCGCTCTGCTATACATGACCGGCCCCTACAAAGAAAACCTGTCCATTTCAGCCTGTGACTGAGAGGCTTGGATCAAATGGGGGTGAAGTGGGTAAGGCAGGGAGGTGGTGGGTCATATTAAGAAACCTATTAGCAAGCCTCCATCTCTAAACAGCGTGACTGGCAGCAAAGCCAGTAGTTTGATCATTATCTTACTTCTCAATTATTTCTGAATTTGAATAAGGAAGAGAGACCTGGTTTTCTGACCTCTTCTCCAAATCTAGGCTGAGGCACATAGTTTATTAACGTTTATTAACTCATTTAACCTGTGCAGCAGCCCTATAAGGGTATGTCCTGCTATTATGCCCATCTTACAGATGAGAAAGTTTAGGCATGAAGAGGTCAGGTAACTTAAGCACAGATAATGCTGAGGATCCAGGGCCAGAGTCTGTCTTTGCTGCCTCTGCAAAGGCTGCATTCCAAGGAGTAAGTCGTTAAATGGTCCCATTGGAAGGGTTCTCATAGCCAAATGTATGGAGAGAACCCTGGATGGAAAAAAGGAAACCTCTTTAATCTCTCCCGGTCATCTCAGAGCCTTTACAATGCCACGGTGCCTTATGACTCTGTAAGGATATGGGGTGCAGCTTTTGACCACAGAGAACTTTTCAGGGAGCATCTCTTGGGACTAATGTTCTAAGGAGCATCAGTTTGGGAGACATTGAGAGAATACTTTGGGTGGGAGGTACTCTTGTTTGAATGTAGTTCTAGGATTTTTTATAATTTCTGTATGCCAATCAAATACTCACAAATTCCTTCATTTAAATTTTACAGAGTTATAGAGATGCACATTTGTAAGGCTGGGCCTTACGATCGGGGGGCTGACGCTGACACATATCCAAGCCATTGCAATATGTGACAGTGGAATTGCTGTAACAGAGCAAGGTCAGCAAAAGGTATGGCTCAGTCTCAGAGGGAAAAAGGAATGATTTATGGAGGAATTGGGGTTTGAGCAGGCCTTGAAGAATAAGTAGGTGTTCAGGCAATCATTTTGGATTAACTACTTTAGGCTTAAATTTGTTCTTCTCCAGGATCGGGACAGAAACCCCGGAGACACTAGAGGTCATTTATGATCGTAGAGTTTGTACAGCGGCATTATTCCTTCAGCTAAGCAGAGATCACCAATTGGTAGCCCCTGGGAAGGATGTGACCAGCAGACTTGTTTGGCCAGGACAATGTAGCTGCTGTGTGTATGTGTGAGCGCAGACTTAATTTAATCCATGCATTATTGGGTCCACCATCACTCCCATTTTACTTACCTGTCTGGTCCCTGAAGGCATCTGCGTTTCCCCCTTCTAGGCTAGTGTAACCACATGCCACAGGTAAAAAGACGTGACAGACAGTGTCCTGGAAGACATCAGGTAGGTAGGTCCCTGAAGGGGAGTACCTATGAAATTTCCCTCTGGAAATGTTTGGCTGATTCTTCCCAAGTTAGTTAGCACAACCTCCCCCCAAAATGAATTCCCACTCCAGGGCACTGGCATATATTTGTGCATTAGCCCTGCCTCTAGCATTCGAGTTCAGTAATTTTTATAATAGATTATATTACGTTAAACTTGGCAGATCTGCCATTCCCTTAAATATGTTGGGAAAAGGAGAAGGATACGATGCCAAATAATTTAAAATGTCATCTTTGAAAATCATTAATTAATGATCGGCAAGCCAGCTAAGTCATTTTCCTAAGGGGCTTTTTGTGTTTGTTTTGGAATCTTTCATACTTTTGGTTGTTCTTCTGTACTAATATGGTGGTTTCATTCATGTTCAGACAGTAAACACTGTATTTGACTTTGAATATATGTTTACAGGATGTTGTCAAGGTGACAGGCACTTGAGTGTAATCAGTGTGTTCCTACCTACAGTACTCTTAGTAGAGGTGTGACCACAACCACTAGTCTCTGCTTCTTCATAATTACAGCAACACAGGGTCCGGACAAAGATAACAGAAGGCTTCCGTGAGCCACTTCTCACCTTTTCTTCTCAAGTTGGGCAGAGGTAGGAAATCACTGTCTTCCCTCCCCCAATCCAATTCCGGCCTTGCAGCTTTAAGCTATTCCACAAACACAACAGGTTTTTTTATTTCCTCTTTGCACAGGCGTTTTCCCAGTGAGGCCACTGTGATTCTGAGATGACATAGACCCCTGTAGAGTAGGGCCCCCAAAATGTCCTGACTGTATACTCCTAGCTTCTCCTCTGCGCAGTCCTGAAGGGACTGCTGCGGGTAAGACCTGGACAGAGCGGCTTCCCATCAGGCAGCGTGCCCATCAGGTGGCCCACTCGCAGAAAAATACAATGTGCCTCTCTCTTTGCAGAGATCCTCTCTCGGGGCAGGAAACGGTGCTCATACACGTTAGCGTGGGCGAAGCCATACACTGAAACGTTTATAAGTGAATGGAAAATGATGGGTTGGAATAGGTGGGGCAGGAAACTTTGCTTTTCATTATAAACACTGCACTGTTTGATTCGCTAACTAGTTATTCCTACTTTGTTTTTAAAAATATTTAAATCCACCCTTGAATGTTTGGGCTGCTTCCCCCTCCTCCTTGCAGGCAAAACTTTCTGGAAGAGGGTCCATACTTCCCGTCTCCCTTTTTGCATCTCCTGTACAATGTATTTAAACAAGTTATAATGTGTAACTGATTTTTATCTAATATATGCATACAATTTTTAAATGCTCAACTAGTACTACCAGGCTCTGGTAAAAACTAACACTCCTCTGCCCAATCTATATTCCTGCTCCCCCATCCCACTCCTAGTGGAAACCGCTTTCAACATTTATGCTGTGTCTACTAGGAATTATTTACATATTTTAAAGTTGTAAGGTTATACTGCTATTTCTTGATCTATTTTAAACATTTCCTATGTACCTCCTATTATAGAAGTTGAAGTATGTCATCACACACACGTACACACACACACAAATACACACCCTTTCCCTTTCCTTCTGCATCCTCTTAATATAGCTGTGAGGTCAGCAAAAATATTTTTGCCTCTAACCTTTCTAAATTCTTCTGACTGGGCTAATAATCCAATTGACAGAGACAGAGTAACAGGAGAAAATGTCTTCAATTTATTATGGATGTACTTTTGGGGGTGCCATAAGAATATGAGACCCGAAGACGCATTGGGCAGGTGAGGTTTATATGCCGTTCTGAACAAAGGAGAGGGAGGCAGCAGTCTGGGATTTCAAAGCAAACGCAGGCAATTCACAGGTAGATGAGAAAGAGCAAACATGTGGTGAACAAATCTTGCTGGACCATCCAGAAACAATGGGACACAGAAGGAAGTTCAACAAACAGGCATTGCTCAATTTCTCCCTGTCTGCCACACTTAGTTTATATTATTATGCTAATGTGATGCTCCTTTTCTTCAAGCAGGTTTTTCTGTTTGAATTCCTTTAGGCAAGTAGGGAGGAAGGTTCAAAGCTTCTTTCTGAATCTTTTGTTTCTTAATAACCAGCTCAAAATCAATATCACAAAAGGTACATTCGGGGGTGACAAAACTTTGGTCTCCTCCATAGCCTTGTTTTAATTTTTGGCTAAGTCAGCAATCACTTACATTACTATGACCGAACCAAGTTGCATGTTCAACCCAAGTTGCATGTTATGAATATTTCATCTTCGTACAACATTTTGTTTTTCCTGGAATTGAAACTGTCTTTGCTTAGCTTCCCATGTGTCTACCATTTATTTTTTTCTAAGTGTTCCAATAGATCTACTGAACCTTTAACAATAATTTTTCCCAAGCATTTGAAAACGTCAGCTGTCTTCTGTTCCAGGCAGGAGAGGTTGGTTACCCTCTAGAGAGACCTGGTATATGGCTCTCTCCTCACTATTCTCCTCTGTTGGATCCCCTTGTTATTAATCAGGGTGGGATAACCGCCATTGTTAAATAGATATCCAAAATTATAAAAAGGCACACTGTCACTGTTTATTTCTTGATCACTGCTATGGACTGAATTGTGTCCCCCACCCCCGAAATTCATTTGTGAAAGCTCTATCTCCAGTGTGACTATATTGGACATAGGGTTTTTAGGAGGTAATTAAGGTTAAATGAGGTCATAAGGGTGGGGTCCAATAGTATTGTGGCCTTGTAAGAACTGGAAGAGAGAGAGAGATGTCTTTCTCCACCATGTGAAGACACAGCAAGAGACTGCTGTCTTCAAGTCAGGAAGAGGGCTCTCATCAGACATTGTCCCTTCCAGCACCTTGATCTTGGACTTCCAGCCTTCAGAACTACAAGAAATTAATGTCTGGTATTTTGCCTATGGGTTTTGTTATAGCAGGCTGAGTAGACTAAGACAGCACCTTTTTTATTGGGTAATTCTAACTATATCAGTATCTGTTAGTCTCTTCTCATGAGTAATTTAGATTCTCCAGAGAAGACTCCTCCAATCTACTATCCAATGTGTTGACAAAATTTCAGGAGTACAGCAGAGGAAGGGAATCTATGAACTATAATTCAGTATGAAAATTTTCATTTAATCCCCACATTTCTGACTCCATGCATTTCCTATCCTATGCTGGTCCTGGTATCCCAAAGTCAAGAATCTCTGTCTAATCCAATTTCTCCTTGGGCAGGCTGGAGGTACATGAAGATGTATGCAGTCCTCTAGCTGGGTCATATAAGAAAGGGGATCCATTAGTTCAATCATTCTATAAAAATTTTCAACCATGTTCCCTGTTTTCATCTAGGCACCTCACCGCCACCTTCTGCAATACCTGCTGAATCCAAACACAGAACATCTAAAGGGTTCTACATGGCAAACTGACTTGTTTCTCATCAAAATTCCTCAACTCTGTTACTGCCCCCAGGTACAGAGGCGTATATCCCCCTATCCTGTAAGTCAAGTCAGCTTCTAATTCTCAATATGCTCTTCATCTTCCAAAAATGTATTCACATTGCTTATCTGCTTCTGCCTCCTTTCCTTTTAGTCTCGACCTTGTGACTTATTATCTCTTGTTTCTTTTATTGTTGTTTTGTTTTGTTATTTATGCTACAAACCTTTATTTACATAGTTCTTCAGATCCTTTGCTCTTATTAAAGAGCAGACCCTCAGTATAGCCTCAAGCCATGCTGGCAAACTCCACCTCAGTTTCCATCTCCCCCAAAACTGTGTTTACCAAGGGTGGCAAAGATCTCCATGGTTGCCAATGATGATGGAGGCTTTTCTAGCCTTATCATGCTCAGCTATGCAGCAGGAGATGACACTGCTGACCTCTCTCTCCTTTACATAACACTCCTCTCCAGGTTACGCCTGGTATTTGTCTACATTACTGGTTCTAATTATCTGACTCCTTTATTGGTTTCTCCATCTCTACCTGATGTCGAAATGTTGGCATTTCCTAGCTCTTAATATTGAAACTTCCCTTTTCTAGTCATGTTTTTTCCCTTGTGTAATTTCATCCATTCTCATGGCTTTAACTATTACCCACCCCCAGATTAATATTTCCAGACTTCACCTTCTCCTCTGAGCTCCAGACTTATCTATCCAACCATCTATTTGACATCTCTTAGACATCGGATAATTATTTTCACTCATTCAACCACTATCTATTGGGTTCATACTATATGCCATGGAATATTCTAGGTTCTAGGGATATATATATATAAGTATCAAATCTCTCTCCTTCATGATGCTTATGTTCTGGTGAGAAGAGACAAAGATTAACAACTGACCTTATAAAAGAGTCATAGTATAATGGAAGGTGATGAAATAGAAGCACTACGAACAAAAGAAAAAGTAGAGGGCTGGGGATGGAAGAACAATTGCAATGTTAAGTAGGGTGGTCAGCATAGACCTCACGAGATGCTGAAGTCTGGGCAAATGTTTGAAGGAGGTGAGGTCAGGAAGATATCTATGATACATGTAGGAAGAGCATTCTGTGAAAAAGGAAGAGACACTACAAGGGTCCTGAGGTGGTAGTGTACCTGGCACGTCCGAGGGACAGCTAGGAGGCCAGTGCCGCTGGAACAGTATGAGCACGGAGGCGTGGAGAAATGAGGTAATGACCTTGGCTTTCACTGGGAGTTAGATGTGGAGTCATTGGATGACTGTGTTACAATTTAAAAAGATCCTCTTGCTGTTGCACAGTGAATAGATATGATGATGCAGTATGAGGAAGAGAAGGGAGACGAGGAGGACCCTCGTGCAGAAATGTCAAACTTAACATGTACAAAACTGAAGCTTTAAATTTGTTCTCCTTAATCTATTCTTCCCTAAGTCAATAATTGGCTCCACCCAGAAGGGAAGGCCAGGTACCTATGAGTCATGCTTGTTTCCTCTTTTTCTATCACCTCCTTCTCCCTAAATTCACCCCGAAGAAATCCCATCCCTAATCTGTGAGCTCCTCCCCATCTCTACACCATCATTCCTGGTCAATAACCATCGTCTCTTATCTCTAACACAAGGCATTAGCCAAGTCAAATAAGCTTCTGTCATTAATTTTGTGACAATTACTGGGGTCTCCTACACTGGAGCTACCAACCGCTACAGGGACATATCTTCTGACGATTGGGGCACATTCCCTCATTCAGAGATCCTCTTGCCTTCATATCCCCCAAGTCATCAACCGCCATCCATCCTCCAAAAAGTAAATTTCTTTCCATTAATTATTTAAATTTCTTCTATTTTACAAAAAGTCAAACATGCCAAGATGATCTTTAAAACAATTTACTATGGAAGAAACCACCAAAACAATACAGAAATCAGAAGAAACAGCAATAAAATTTTCCATTTGGGGAAGGGAGAAAAACACAACTACAGAAACATTCCTTTGCTTTTTTTCTCTCTGCCACCCAAGTTCTATTTGTACTTGACAAGGCCAAACTAAACTTTTCTCCTTGTTTGGAACTGCAAGGATTTATCCATTCTTCTTTTTTTTTTTTTCCCCAGACCACAGCAGTTCTCTTCTAATATAGCTAGTTTACTTCAACCTTTCACCATAATCCCATTGGATTTCTCTCCCCATTTTCTCTAGAGAATGTGATTTGAGTACATATTTCAGTGCCATAAAGGAAATCTAGTTGGTTTGGTTTTTCTTCACTATTACTACTCAGAGAAGTTGGCGCTCTCCAAGACTTAAAAAATAAAAATAATAAAAAAAGATTCTTTCTTTCATATATGCCTAAATGTGGCAAAAGCTATCATTCATCCTTCTGTCATGGGTAGTTTGGAAAAGATCATGGGAGGCTGTCTGAAGGACTAACAAATTGCCTTATTAAATGGTGGTCTCAGTTTGTTTTGCTTTCTTGATTGTTTCATTTCTTTCCTTAACATTTCTGCAATTTGAAGCATTCCTGCTCATGCAAAGAAAGAACAATATAGCAGTGAAGAGTGCAGCAGTTCTGAAGCCAGCTGCTTAGGTTGAAATCCTAGCCTGGCTATTTCTTAGCTGTGTGACCATGGGCAGGTCACTTAACCTTTATCTCTCAGTTTCCTCATCCTATTGATATAAAGTTGAGATATGCCCAGCACATTCTAAGTGTAGTGTAAGTGCTAGCTACATCTAAGGGCTAGGTGTACAGTTATTGCTGGGGATTAAATGGTAGGCAAGACTGATACTGTGTTGCCCTGTGGAGGTTTCTAACTGGAGGACTTCAGCAAATGACTTAACAGAAGCCTTGGTTTATTTATAATCAAGTATCTTCCTTACAAGAGCATTGTGGGAATCACATGAGATATGCCAAGGAAAATGCTTAAATAGGTTATGGTGAATATTAAATACTTAATGTGAGCTAATGTTGTCAAATAAGACAGGCAGATAAACAGCTTAAGGGATGGAATAACTTATGCTAGGAGAAGTTTCGGGTGCTATAGGAGCACCCACTAGGATATTTAAATTGAGTCATGATACATAAGGAGGACTTAGGCAGAAAAAAGAAAGGGAAGAGAGTTCCCAGAAGAGGAAGCCAGAGAGCTTCACCAGTTCAAACAAACTGGACGTTTAGCACAATGAAGAATGGGAGCTGGGAGTGGCAAAATTTTTAACTGGAGTGGTAGGCAGAAATCAAGTCAAATAGACCCTTTCAGCTATACTCCAAGTTGTACTTTATCTTGAGAAATGGCAGAAATAAAAAGCCATGTGATGGGCTTAAGGAGGGGAATGATAAAACCAGAATGACATTTTATAAAGAGCCCAATGGCTGCAGGACGTTGAATGGAACAGAAGGGACTAAGGCTGGAAGCAGGGTTCCCTTTAGGAAGCTGCTGCCCGTTCCAGGTTCTAAACAAGGGCTGGAAGGGGACGACCTGGGACAGAGTAACAACAATGCTCTGTGGAGACCGGACATCCTTCCTCAGTTCTGTTGCTTTGGTGAGCGCTTCATGTATTCAGTATGAAAACATTTTTCCTATACAGATGCTGCTGCGACCATCTCTTTGGCTCATCCCCTCTCACCTACAGCAGCGAGTGGTATTATTTGTCCTCCTAAAACTTCCCAAAACATCCTGCCACGGCAGCAGGGCTGGAGGAGGGTTGACCGGCATTTGCTTATTGTCTCCCACAAAGAGAACACTTCTTAATCAAATATCGCTGGAGGCTCATCCCATTTGTTTTACGAGCCGCCATCTGGAGCTGCCCCTAGATGTGTCATGTAACTGCCGTGCCACAAAGATAATGAGGATGGCACTTTTCCATCTAGAAGTTTAATGTTTACCTCACTGGGAGTAGGAATACAAGTACTTCTTCATAAAATTAAATAATTAGTTACAAACTTCTCCAGCACCTGACCATATTTTATCCAACCATTCTAGAAGTCCTTGGAAAGGACTTGTGTGTTGTTGGGCAGTGGGGAGCGTGTACATAAACTCTTTCATGGGACCCAACCCACCCTAATCACCTAATCACCAGAGCTCAAGGTGACTCATAATCTAATATAGAGGTTGTGGGTTGTGATAAAGTAAATGAGCAATAAATATCTTATTCAAATAAAGAAGAAGTGCCATTTTAGAGGTCATTGGCCCCTCTCTTTTTCTCCTAAACCCTTATGGTATTTGGGGTGGAGGGAGTTCTTTTTATGGATTTTGTCTCTATTGTCATTTTTGCTCAATAGAAGTCCTGATCAGAATAGCCTCAAGCAAAATGATTAGTCAATAAGGTGAATTTAGACATTGTCCACTTTTCACTACTTTTTGCATTCCTCCCCTTCAATGTCTTCACCTAATATGCTCGTAAAAGCAGGAAAATGTATGAAGTAATTCACACTAAGGCTTTAGTATGTGTGTCTTAGTGTAAAGTAGATCTAGTCCCAGAGAAGCAAAGGTGACTTCAGATTCAGAAGGCCAAAGGAATTTGCTGAAAAACATGAATTCAGGGTCATGAAGATAACAGGAAGAAGTGCAAGTCAGAACCCGCTCAGTTGAGATCAATGTCCAATCTGAGAGCCATGAACAGCAAGTCTTCCGTCCTCCCGTCTCGCCATCCCCTGCCACTTTAACGTTTAAAATCCCAAACCTTCCAACACCCTGACCTCAGATCTTTAACTACCACTTCTGTAGCAAGCTTCAACCCCATGGTACTTATGCAAAACTCCCATGGCCGTAAGTGGGTTACACCATATCACTTAGAACTGCGCCCATTCCAGAGTAATAAACGTATAAATTCCTGTCTCAGAAAACAATGGCCTCAGATTTACACTTCAAGTTCATGGAGACTTCAGCCTTTACCCCTTTTCTCAATCTCAGCCCTTCTTAGCTTTAGGGCCTCTTTCACCTGAATTCCATTCCCTCATTCATTAAACTAAATTTACTAGGTTTCTACTTTCTGCTAGACATTGTTCTAGACCAGTTCTCATCCTTGGCTGTATACACTGGGATCATTCAGAGACCTTTAAAAAATACTGCACCTGGGACCCACCGAGAGATTCCAACTGAATTGGCTCATGGTGCAGTTTAGGCATCAGGGATTTCTAAGGCTCTCCAGGAGGTGCTAATCCACAGATAAGGTTAAGGACCACTGCTCCGGGTCCTGGAGATACAGCAATGGACAAGACAAAGCAGAGCTATATTTGAACAAGTTCAAATTCTACCCCTCCTCTTATTATTAGGTTGGTGCAAAAGTAATTGCAGTTTAAAAGGTTAAAAGGGTCAAAAAATATTGGAAAAACCGCAATTACTTTTGCAACAACCTAATACTAGCTGTCTCGATTCTCTTGCCGGTTTATCCTTCTGCTCTAGTTGCTCCTCCAGGTTGTGGTGCCTGATGAAACCATTAACCACTGTCTCTACTCAAGTACCCAGGTATCCTGGCACAGCTGGGTTAAGCATGTAACTCTGCAGACTAGCTTCATTATAAGTTTATCAACTTCATTCTCAGGTTGGCTTTCAACATTGGCAAATTGTTACTTTTGCCAGCTTCCTTTCTCATTTCTGATAGCAGATGTTTCAAATCTTTATCTCTCTCTTAAAACCCCACATCAAGATCCTGGCTCTCTTACTCTCAGCCAATAACTCAACCTCTTATTTAACAAAGAAAGTAGTAGTCCGAGTAGTGAGCTCCCTCAGCTCTCCTCCTTTCCACCTTGACATTCTCTCCCTTACATCTTTAATTTCTCTCTACGGTCAGATCCTTCTCTCCTGTCTACAAATGTGCTCAAGCATCTGCCTATTGTACTTAAAAGCATCTATTCCCTCTCTCCTTTGGACTTTCATTGACATGTAACTTGAAAGAAGTCTCTATACTTGCAGCCTCCACCTCCATTTCTCCTCTTACTCGTCCTGATTTTCAATTTGACTTCCACTGCTGTCACACTACAGCTGTGCTTTCCAAACTTTTCCATATCACGGCAACCAGGAAATTGTATTTATTTGGCACCCTGAGGATAGCAATCAAGGTCACTCTAACCCTTCCTGACCACGTCAGGAACTTAAGGGGGCTTATTCTTCAGCCCAACCTGCAATCATTCATAGCTGATCAGCCTACCTTGGCATACCAGGTGGGAAACTCTGCTTCATGAAAACTGCTCTGGCAAAGGACATCAGTGACCTCACTGACAAATGCAATGTCTGCTTCTCTGTCCTCATCCGTTCTGTAGCACACTTTACGAGCATGGGGATCCTTTACTTAAAAGGACTCCAGTTTGAACAGGATAATGTGGAATTGGCAGCCGGGAAGTAGGTGGAGATGAGAAGAGAAGGCTACTTCCCTCTTACTGTCTGCTTGATTAAAGCCCAGTAAATTAGGAGAACTCTGCCATCAATAGGTAATGCCTGGGATCCATGGTCAGATTATGTGACCAGAGAAGGTAATTTGCACAAGCAAAGGTTCCCAGTCTTCTTGACTAAGCATTTGGTAAATTGTGACGCTCAAGTATCATTTCGTGTATTTCTGTACCCCTAGAATGTTTTCACAAATTCTAATTAATTAAGATCCCTAGCATGGATTATGTGCATATTTCTGAGGAGAGGCAATTTAGGGACTCTGCATTACAAATCTTAGCATGGTGTTTGCTCTGTGTGTGTGGTTTTACTTGGGACTGTCCAAGGCAAACCTGCATAACTGCTTGCCTTACCTCCACATTGGCTTCTCTTTTTCTCCTAGTTGGCCCTTATATAAAGGTAAGGTTTAACCTGTCAAAAGAGCATTTCCCCACCAAAATTAGAGGGGATGGAATGTTAAGTAAATTTTGATGTCACTAGTCTCTTCAATTTGCCGTATTATCACTATTCCCAACTGGACTGTAGATGTTGGAGTTCACTGCCTTAGAAATACCTTATCACAAACCCACCTGTCATGGACTCCCAAAACTCTATAGGGAGTTGGGCTGGTTATTCTCCATTTGCCCTTCCAGATCCATTCTCACCCTTCTCAGCCCTGTTCTTTACCCCTGGACAGTGGACCTTTACCTAATGCATCATCTGGGCTTCCTCACCCCAGAGAAGTTTTTCTCACTCTCTCTCCTCTTGCTGTAGTTCTGAGTGGTTACATTCCTCCACCTAAAGCCACAACCCTTTTTCCACAGTGCAAGCTCCTATCTGGCTCTGGAGACGTCTTTCCCTCCCTTCCTCCTTCAGGCCTAGAGGTGATAATGACTTCCCAGTGTCCCTGGGTGCTTTATCATTCTTGTATCTTTGCACTGACCTCTCTGACTAGACTGTTTATAAATAGTCCCTTCATAAAACTCATTTTAGTTAAACTCTTTGGATATGCCATCTTTTTCCTGCTAAGACCCTGAACATATGAGTACATGTATGGTTACCTGTCCGTGGTTTGGTATTTCAGTAAATATGAATACTATTATTATTCTGTTTTTTTCTTAACTTTTTCTATTTATGTAGTTATGTACAACTTAAATTACTCAGCATGTTTCAGAGGCTGTTTTCCTAGGGGATGAAGGGACAGTGAGAAGACAGAAGCTAGCCTGTTGGCACTGGTAGACACAATTAAAGTGGGTTCTAAGCAGATTGGCGTGTTGTCCATTAGTTGGGTGGAAAACAAATGTGAAATAAGTACATTAAGTTTTAAGGTAATTCCAAGTGAAATATGAGCACATTATGAGAATGTAATTCTAATGTGTTTATCTTATTTTCCCAACTGTACTGAGAACACTTTAAAAGCAGTGTGTGTGTGTGTGTGTGTGTGTGTGTGTGTGTGCGTGCGCTACAACTTTTTCTCCCTTATAAAGCTCAGCATAAAGTAGTTAGTACTTGATAAAGTTTATGGGATAGATGGACTCAAAATGGGTGAAAAATATAATTAATCAAATATATTTATTGAGTAGCAATAGTTGCTAAATGGAGAAACCTAGAATACATACAATAAAAATAAGATAAATTCTTTCCTTCAAATTTAATTAAAAATAAATATAAGGAATGAAACTAGACCAGAGGAAGAGAGGATAAAAGGACAAAATTAATTTATGAGAACTAGATAAAGAAGGATAAGGGCAGGAAAGAATGAATAATGCCAGGTTGAGTACATGGTGGGTGGGGAGGCAGTCATGTCAAGAAATCAAATAGAGAGCAATGCATTTTAAAAGCACAGGAGAAAATAGGAAATTTTTTAAAAAAAATTATTATATGCTATTACTTTCTTCTAAATCTTAAAGTGTTTGATATGAAATACTGAATGCAGACTAAGGAGTCATTGAAATTTAAGAGGATGTAGTAAAGATATCATAAATGAGTCAATGATATGTGAGCATACTCTGAATTCTTTTCAGTAACATTAGTACAAAAGCAAGGTGTTACTTCATATTGAATTTATGGATTGCATATATAACATACACTTTGATGCTCCCTGTCCAAAACACACCTAAGATTAGAAGGGTTAAAGAAACTGAGAAGTCAAAGATTTTTGTCTATTGTTACTCATCTTCTATGTCTCTTTATCCTATATTTATATTTAACTACTAGGAAGTTGTAAAGATGACTAATAAAGCATTACATGTTTGAGGTCATTGACTGGATAGTTTTACATAGAAAGCACAACACTGTGCAATTATTACCTACCCTTCATTATAGAAAAGGTTTGGATCAACAGGCAGACTTTGCACCTTTCTCATTAGACATTTTAGTGGGAGCTAAAGGCTGAAAAGTCGGGTCTGCATAAAGTTAGCATGTCCTCCCACAGGAGCATCCTTCTTCACATTTTAAATTGGGAAAAAGTAGTCTGTTTTAACTTGCAATTCACGCCCCATCCCTTTTAAGAAGGGCCAGGTTGAGTAAGGTGATATAATTACACACAATGCCCTAATAAACTGTGTGGAGGAAGATGTGTGTGTGTGCACATTCTAATTGGAATAGAACCAGGGGAAACAATTGGAGAGAAAGCCATTGAAGACTGTGAGTGTGGCCTGGGAGACGAGCAGGCTGTCCAGATGTGTCCTACAGGGAGTCACTTTCCCAGTATGGACACCAGTCTGTGAACGCTGGTCTTTAGTTTGTTTGGTAGGCTTAAAATTCAACTGTGCCAAAATAGCAAGGTGACTGCCCTTCCAGAGACTGACTCACAAGATTTAGTCACAGAACACTCTAAACATCAGGGTAAAACTATTAATCTCGTCAGTGAATTCTATTTCTATAGACTAGATCCTGGGCCAGTGACTGTCAGGGATGGAGGCTGGCAGTGGGATGTGGAGGGTGACCCTCCCTATTTTGAGAAGGAGCCTCAGTCTGTCTGGGGAAGCTGTTTAAAGCTACCTCAATCCTCTCCCCTCTCCCTTCCCTCCTCCCTTTTACTCAACAGCTCTTACCCAACCTTGAAATTCTGATAGCCCCTGCCAAGATGTCACGGTCCTTGATTTAAACTTATGGCTAATATTTCTTTAGGAAGTGTGTAATTTGCTCAACTACATAGGAAAAAAAGCTAGAGAATCATTTCCTTAGGCTGAAATTTCCCAAATTTTTTTCAACATAAGAATCATCTCAGGCACTTACTATTTTTAAATGGTATCTGTAATCCCTCCCTTAAAGATTCATGTGGGCCTCACATGATGATTCTTATGAAACTGGAAAGTTTGGGCAATGTTGCTTCAGGCTAATCTATCTGGGAATCAAATCATTGTCTTCATGCAGGCGTCCTTTTTGCCACTGCTGAATTTTCCAAGGTACCTGTTCTCACTACCCTCCAGGAAACTCTCAGAACTTCATCTGCCATTCCTCATGTGGCCCCAATACTTACCCTTTTGTGGGGGAAACAAGGGTCATACAGTAAAAACAAAACAATTTCAGTGTTAGCCAGTCAAGTATACACACAGAATCTTAGCAGTAAAACAAGACCTTACTTCTGGTTCAGGTACTATATTTCAACCACCTGAGTCCCCCGAGTGATGGGTGCTGGGTACTGTTCTCTGCAGCCCAGTCAGTCTCCTCCAGTTCCACTCCTGCTCCATCAGAGCTGTAGACTATCCTAACAGACCCATGGTTTCCTCTCTTGATGAGCAGAGTACGGCCCCCAACCTCCACCCCTACTGCAACCCTCTCTTCCCCAAGAAAAGCTGCTCAGTAGTTTTTAACCAATTTTCTCCTGCTTATTCCCAGCATATTGGTTATTCATTGTCAAGAATATCTAAGCGTAGCTGGTTAGGGGCAGGTTAGTGTTTTTGGATCCCGAGGGAGGAAAAAGGGAGGGGCAGGCATCCTCACCGTAGTTTGGCCTCTGAACGGAACAGCTACTGTAAAATGAGACCATTTGCACTAAGATTAACCTCCTCTTGACATCTCCTGAACTTTATTATGCTAAATAAGTATGTCTCCATTCCAGCATTGAGTTATATTACACAAGACCACTTTCTACTACGCTGGCTTCGAGAAAGGGTCAAGTTGTGGGCTCCAAAAAAGGTAAGGGGTGGGTTTAGGAAGAAAATCTCCCCCACCCCTTTCACATGCCTATTCCATCTCCATACACTTATTTCTGTGATACTCTGTGATTTATTTCCCCTGATCTCCCTGACTTTACCCATTACTCCCTAACCCTTCTCATGTATCCTCTGAAATCCCTACTTTATAATCACAAACTCTCCAATACGCTCAATTGTTTCTTGGAATATTCCCTATATTTGGGGGCCTTAACTGAAATCCGGAGACACGCTTTCTCCACGGCCTGTATAGGGTGTCTGATTATCTTCTCACGCTCTACATATCTTGGGGTTGAAAGGTAAAGTCTGTGTCCCTTTGATTTCTAGAGATGCTTCTGGACTGAGGTTATGCCCCGCTCCTTTGAGGCAATCAGTCTTCTGTACCACCCCCCTTCCTCTCCTCGTCCCAACGTATTATTAATTGTTTGGCACCTGATTTACAGTCTTCTTCTCCGCCTCTCATCTGGCCATCATCTGGGTAGCTTCAGCATCCATGAGAATTACTCTTATGCCCTGAACTGGGAAGTGACCTCTTTCTCTTGTCCTCTTTCCCTCCACCTCACTCATCCACTCACAGCCCCATTCCAGGCCCTGCCATTGCCTCCTACTGCTCAGATAAATGGTTCCTAAATCTCACCACCTGGTCTCTTATGCTTCCAAAGTCTTCCATCTGTTATCCCTGATTCACGTCCGCAACGTCTTCAGGATCTCTAGGCCATTGATCTTGTTACTTTCCTTTTACCCATTGGTTCCCTCCTTCCTTTCTTTGCCTCTCTCCCTGACCATTTTTTGTTCCCTAGGCCATTGTTTCATTAACACTATCCCAGACTCCCTCCCTCCTTTGCTAATGTGTCCCATTCGCCACCTCCATTCTCCAAGCCATGCCCAAGTGGCTGAGCACTGCTGGAGAAGGACACTGTTGGTAATAACTGTGGCCCTGACTTCAATTCAGTTTTCAGAGCCATCTGTCAAATTGATGAAGTTTCTCTAGCCAGTTCATGTTCTTACTCTCCAAGCATGGATACTTCAAACTGTTTCCATTCTTTCTAAAACCTCCCACCTGTTCCACTTGCTTGTTCTCACTTGATGACATCACCTTGTAGTCAGCAGAATGGGCCCCCAAAGATGTCCACACCCTAATCCCTGGAACCTGTGAATATGTGTATGTTACATTACAAAAGGACTTTGCAGATATAATTGAGATTATGACCTTTAATATTAAAGAGTAGTCTGGATTATCCAGATGGGCCCAATTTAATCACACGAGCCATTAAAAACAGAGAACTTTCTCCCCCCGAGGCAGAGATGAGGCAGAGGAAGTGAGAACAACTCCCTGCAAGAAGGATTGAGCACACGTGAGGCTCTTGGACAGATGACTCTAGCTGCTGAGGGTGGCCCACAGCTGACAGCCAGCAGGGAAATCAAGACTTTGGTTCTGCCGCAGGAGGGAAGTAGATGCTGCTAACAGCCTGAATGAATTCGGAAGCTTGCTAGAGCCTGCTGATCAGAGCCTGACGAACCTTGATTTCAGCCTTGTGAAACCCAGAGTTGAGAAACCAGCAGAGAAGTTTGTAGGACTCCTGACCTGCAGAACTGTGAGATAATACATTTGTGTTGTTTCAAACTAGCAAGTGTTTGATCCTTTGTTACGGCAGCAATAGAAAATTAATACACACCTTCCAACTCACAGAAAAATGGAAGCATCAGAAGGTATGATTTCAGCTTTCTGTAAGCAATCTACAAACACAACTGCGTCACTCCCACACTTTCTATTTTCATTTTTCCCTCTTGTATTGGAACTGTTCCTTCTCATGTTTCAAGGCATTTTTTCCATCTGTGTTCTGGATACCATCTCCTCCTGACTTCCCCTGACTTCTCCTGACAATATATTGGTTGTCCTCCCCATTGCCTCTTTCCCCATCTCCTTTACCGATTCCTTCCCGTCAGCATTCAATCAACTGTAGAGCATTTTCATCACCCGGTACCCTGTGCCCATTAGCAGGCACGGCTCATTTCCCACGAACCCAAACTGTATTTTGTGAACTTATTCTGGTACTTCTTTAGCGCCTCTTAGAGATCAGCATCCAGGAAGCCAATGCACTGGGCCCTGCTGAGCTCTTCCTTACCCCGCTCCACCACAGCAGAACCAAACGCCCTCGGGTTGAGGTCAACAAAGACCTCCACATCATCAAATCCAGTGGACTTTTTCAGTCTTTATTTTATTTGTTTTCTCAGGAGCATTGGATGTAGATGGTCTTTCCATCTGTCATGCAGGGTGTCATGTGGGGTCTCTGGTCCCGCTCCCGACGTAAGAACACAGGATATGGTGAGGCCAGAAAGGAACACCCACGGATCCATAGATAGGGGAGTCATACCACTATATTCTCGCTGGCGGCTGGGTTGGAGACACAGGAAGCAGGAACCACACGATCTACAACCTGCTGTCCGCCTCTCTGCAAACCGCAATCCACACTCCGCGCTTGCTAACTTAGCCATGGCAGCCAGATTAGTGGCCAATGGCCAACCGGCAACAGCTGACGGCCAACCAGTCACAGCTGATGACCATCCACCACCCGAACCAGCACCCGCTTCCCCCATGTGAGGCCGAGAGCCTGGAAACTGCTCTCTGGGACTTTGTCCCCACACCACCTTTCTCAAAACGTTATTTCCTCGACAGTACATTCTCCTGCTTTTCTTCCTCTCTCTCCAGTTATGTATTTTGAGCTTCATCCGCAGTGTTCTCCTTTATCAAACCTATAATGTTGGGCTCTCTCTTGGACCTCCCCCCTTCTCATTTTGTACTCTTTCCAGGCACTTTCATTTCTTCTTATGGCTTCCTTATCATCTACAGGCTGACTCTTCTCAAATTTGTATCACCAGTCCATGCCTCTTTTCTGAGTTCCAGACTCATATTGTCAGCTGCCCACTTGACATCTCCATTTCTAAATCACACATCTCAAACTCATCATGTTTAAAACTCATCATCTTCTTCCACACACCTGTTCTTATCTTGGCATTTCCTGTTTTGCTTGGTAAAAGGCACCACCATCTACCCAAGTGCTGAAGTAAACAAACAAAAAAGTAGGAGTTATCTTTGGCTCTATCCCCATATCTAAGCCATCTGCAAATTGTGTCCATTTTGCTTCAACTCTGCCCTGCTTCCTACATTGCCATCACCGCTCTCCTAGCCCAGACCACCGCCACCTTGCACTCGGGCTGCTGCAGAGCTGCTCATTGCTCTCCCGACACCCTCCCCGTCTTGCTCCAATCCAGAAGTAGCATGGACCATCATATTAATAAAATGTGGCACATAGTACCTTTCATTTACTTTTCTGAATACCCCAAACAGTTTAATTAGAACATTTGTATACATAGTGTAGTAACTATAAAAAAGATAGCGCAAGAGAAAAATGTAAAAATATTGTACTAAACTGCTCCCTAATTAATAATTAGGCTACCAGATTTCAGATTAAGTTCAATACACACACATACACACACACACATTTTTTTGCACATCATGGGCTACTAATATGATAATTATGAGGAAAGAGCACATGATATAGTGCTAAATTTAGAAAAAATCAGGATAAGAATCATATGTGTGATGTTGTTGAAATAAATGATCGAAATCTAAGAAATGTAGATCAGACAACAAGATGTCAGCAGCGGTTTTATTTTTCATTTTCCAGGTACTCCATAATATGGCAATTTTACCTTATATTTTTGACAAAGTTTAAGATAAACATTTTAAAAACTAAAAAGTAAGATTATTGTTACATCAGAAGAATTATATCAGTGTAGATGCAATTTAAGGAATGGTGGTCAAGAGTCTGAACTTTGGGGCCAGAAGGTCCTGATCTTATGCCTTGATGATGCCACTTACTGAGTGTCATCTTGGGACAATGACAATCCCTTGCCTTTGGTTACGGCCTCTGTAGAAGAGGGCATTGTGAGTACCTACCTCAGAACGTTGCTAAAAGGATTCGATGAGACAATATGGGTAAAGCAATTTGCATAGTCCCTGGCATGCACTAAGTGCTCAATAAAAGGGAGGTGTTTGCCCTTCGGATCGGCCTGGCACGGGGTGAATCTCTGAAACCCCAAAACCACAGGGCGAGCAGCCTTATTCTCTGGTTCTTCTGGGTGTTATCGTCTCTCCAACAAGACAGTAAGTTCCCCTATGTCGTGGACTCATTGTATTACTGCCTTCTAAGTTCCAGTACTGTTTCTGTTGTTTTTAATTACAAAAGTAAGGCAGGCTCATTGAAAAATAGTCCAGAAATACAAGTTTCTCTTTCACACGCTGTCCTTCTACATTTCATTGCCAAGAAGTAATATATAATTTGGTTATGGATTTGTCAGAAGGAAGTGGCGTTTGTTTCACAAAAACGGCGTGTGTGTGTGTGTGTGTGTGTGTGTCTTCTCTCTGTTTATTCTTTTCATTTAACAAGGACAGTTTTCTAGGTCAGAGCCTATGGAACTAATTTTTTTTTTCATTGCCTACATAGAATCCCATAACATGGAGTTACTTCACTACCAGTTTGTTCTTTAAGGCTTATTCATTTGTTTATTTCACCCACTCAATATTTACATGCCCTGCACCATGATGGATCCTGGGAAAATTTTAAATAATGCTGCAATAAACAGCCTTATGCAAATTTTTTTTGAAAAGGAAGTTTTCCCATTGCTGAGATATGTTTAGAAAGATACACAAGGTGATTCTTAGATAAACAATGTGGGCACAAAGTAGGGACTCAATAAACACTTGTTGGTTGAGTGAATGACTTAGATACATCCAGAGTAGGAGTTATTATGAGAGATGATAAATACTACAGATATATATATATATATATAAATATATATATATATATATATATATATATATATGTTTTCCTAACTTAATCAGTATGTTTTATCAGACCAAAGAAATATCTGTGAAAATTGATTTACAGTGTGTACTAGTTTAGGGGGAAAAAAAATGACAAGAACACACCTGTCAGCTCTTACTCTCCTTAGAGCATTCAGCATTATTATTTTTGGAGGGTGACTAATCAGGGACTTAGTAAACTTTGGTACGTTGTGAAAATAAAAAGATGCAGTTAAAA